>NC_057803.1:45480000-45748921 GCF_018294505.1 Triticum aestivum
GCATTCAAAGCGATGTCATCAATTTCCAACATGTTCTGACATCATTTGTTGTTTTTCGTCATTTACCTAATTGTTTAGAGAGCTAAATGACCGTGAAATTGAAAATCACTACAAAATGAACTCTGAAAATGTTGAAACTTGGCATGGTATCATCATTTCACCCGCATAGCATGTGCGAAAGAGTAGAGAGGTACACAGCAAAAACTGGATGCACTTCGTGTACAAACTGGACAATCTCTTTCGGAGTATATCAGGGTTTCGGACGAGAACTCATCTGTTACACGGGCACTTCAATGTTTTTTAAACTTATTTGAACTCTGGACTTCTTTTGTGTTCATTATGCATCATTCAAAGCAACGTCATCAATTTCCAACATGTTCTGACATCATTTGTTGTTTTTCCGTCATTTACCTAATTGTTTAGAGAGCTAAATGACCGTGAAATTGAAAATCACTACAAAATGAACTCTGAAAATGTTGAAACTTGACATGGTATCATCATTTCACCCGCATAGCATGTGCAAAAGAGTAGAGAGGGTCACGGCAAAAATTGCACGCACTTCGTGTACAAACTGGACAATCTCTTTCGAAGTATCAGGGTTTCAGACGAGAACTCATCTGTTACACGGGCACTTCAATGTTTTTTAAACTTATTTGAAATCCAGACTTCTTTTGTATTCAGTATGCAGCATTCAAAGCGACGTCATCAATTTCCAACATGTTCTGACATTATTTGTTGTTTTTCAGTCATTTACCTAATTGTTTAGAGAGCTAAATGACCGTGAAATTGAAAATCACTACAAAATGAACTTTGAAAATATTGAAACTTGCAATGGTATTATATTTTCACCCGCATAGCATGTGCGAAAGAGTACAGAGGGTCACAAAGAAACTAAATACAGAAAAAACTACTCAGAAATAAATAGAAGAAAATTAATAAAGCAGAAAAGAAAAAAATATATAAAAAATTACTCAAAAATAAATAGAAGAAAATAAATAATGCAGAAAAGAAAAAAAACTATATAAAAAATTACTCAAAAATAAATAGAAGAAAATAAATAATGCAGAAAAGAAAAAACTATATAAAAAATTTGTTGGGGCGCTGCCCAGTGGGCCTGCCAGACCTAGGGTGTGCAAATGCAGGCCCAGAAGGGCCAGCAGGCTCATAGGGTAGCGCGCCATAGTTATGCCCAGAAGCCTGCTATTTAGAGAAGTTCGAAGGAGCAGCTGCGGCTAGGTTTATAAACCAGTGCGGCTGCCCTTCGCTCGGCGAGGTGGGACTAAACATTGTGCACCGCCGGTGGCAGCGCACAACCATTAGTGCCGGTTGGTGGCTTCAACCGATACTAATGATTGGGCCTTTAGTACCGGTTCGTGGCACGAACCGGTACTAAAGGGGCCGTTTCCCGCCCCTTGGCCTGGCGAAAATTGGTCTTTAGTACCGGTTGGTGGCTCCAACCGGTACTAAAGGCCCCTCCTATATATATGGCACTTACGAAAAATTCAGTTTCATCGACCACCACTTCTTCTCGATCCAACATCTTCGCGCGACATCGCCGTCGTCGCCGCGCCGTCGCCCATCACGTGCCGCCCTCGCAGGCCCCGCCGCCCCCGCCGCCCGTCGTCGCCGTCACCGCCGTCGCCCCCGCCACCCGTCGTCGCCGTCGCCCCCGCCGTCCATCGCCGCCGCCCCATACTACGTCGTCGTCTCGTTCGCACCGTCGCCCCCAGCCCGCCGCTCGTCGTCGCGCCGTCCCCGTCGCATCGCCGCCTCACGCCACCGCCCTTACGCCGCAGCCCCCCGCTCATACACACACACATACACACACACAGACACACACACACACACACACACACATTATTTTTACTTATTTTCTATTTTCTGTTGTTTAGATTAATGTTAGATAAATTACGTAGATAATAATGTTAGAATGTTAATGTTAGATGAATTATATGGAAAAGATGTTAAATATTAATGTCAATTTTAGATGAATTAGCTAGATATTAATTAGGTATATATATGAGATTTGAACTAGTTGAATTAATATAACTAGTTTATTTTTAGTATGAAAATTAATAGAACAAGTTTATTTTTAGTAAGAAAATTTAGGTATATGAGATTTGATGATCTAATCAAAATATTACTATATAGAACTACCTACTTTATTTTAATAAGAAATTAATAGAACTAGTTTATTTTTAGTCATGCTTAGTTGAATTAATAGAACTAGTTTATTTAGTTCAATTAATAGAACTAGTAAGTGTTTAATATTTCACCTATATATGAACATATGTTAGATATTAATGTCAAATGTTAGATGAATTAGATATAAATTATATGTTAAATATATATTTAATTTAGTTATATGAGATTTCATTATCTAATTAACATTTTATTATATATAACTAGCTACCTTATTTTTAGTAAAAAAATTAATAGAACTAGTTTAGTTGAATTAGTTGAATTAATTAGTTGAACTAGTTAGTTGAATTAGTTGAGCTACTTTATTTAGGTATATTTTTCATAAGTGCTTAGTTGAATTAGTTTAATTAATTAGTTGAACTAGTTGAATTAACAGAATTAGTTGAATTAATAGAACTAATAAGTGTTTAATGTTTCACCTATAAACATAGGAATGTCGTCTGATGACGAACACGGTTTCATTATGTGCGAATACTGCGAAGACCAGCGCGGCCTGTGCGGCAAAAATTTTCTAGTTGATGATAGACGCTTCAGCATCAAGCTGGATGAGAACTTCGAAAGTGGATACAGTAAGTCACAACGACAAGTCTTTTTTCGTAATTAAGCATGACTTATGCTTCATTTGCTTCAACTTTTAATTTTAATTTTTCACTATTCTACTAGCGTATCCCCTGTCATGCAAGAATTTTTGTCTTGGATAAGATAGGTTTCAGTCCTAACGAAAGTATGGAGGTAAAAAGAGTTTACTTGAAGACCGAGCATGGTTATACCTTCAACATCAAATTATACAATGCAGACACATACACCTATTTTGAATGCAAAACTTGGCAAGCATTATGCAAGGCTTATGCATTTAAGGCTGATATGGTTATCACCATTGATATTCGTCCGGAAGATGATATTGAAGGTAATAGAGACATCTGGGTCGATGTGCAGACGCCTCCAATTCTACCATTATGTGAGTTTCTCAACCATATTTATGTCTTCGATATGAGATTATTTGAACCAGTTGAATAATTAATAGATCTCAATTTATATTGACAGCTTACTTCCAATCAAGCAAACATGTCCGGCGCTTGGTAGACAGGACCGTCCACTGTCCCGGGGCTGAACTAAACTGCGAGGAGACAAGTCATTATGTTTCATGGCTTGAGGATCTTGATGATGTCAAGACAAATTTTTTTCCTGCACTTAGAAATGTTAGTATTCAAAACGTGCGACCAATAGTGTTCGTACTGAACTACGCTCATATATATTTAGGAAAGATGGTAAGATTTCTACTATTTCTCCTCAGTGCATCTTTTGCATACATTATTTTTTAAAGCTAAACTTCATTGCTAAGTATGTTACTATACGATGTTCTTCAACAGGGACTCCCGATGAATGTTGTGCCTGATTGGATGGAGACTAAAGGTACCATGAATATTGTTAGCTTACGGCCAAGATATCCTATAATGCACTTTAGTGCATTCAGGATTTCTAATAGCGAGGAATGCTTAATAGTAAAAGACTGGAGCAAAATTGTGAACGATCACAGAGAAGTACTAGGGGGCACCAATCAGAAGCGCAATCCACGATTAGGAGACAGGTTCATCTGCATGCTCCAATATGATGAATCAGGAAAGCTATACATGTTCTATACTATTTTACCTGAGAGAGAGCAGCAGGAGTGATTAATTAGCTAGTTCATGCTCTTAGTACTTTACTTGTCCTCTCATGTCCGTGTTCTTCGTCCTGAACTTAATCTCAAAGAGTGATTTGCTTTTGTGGTGTTATGAACGCTTATAATATCATTACCATGTTGAACTCGATGATATCTTTGCTTCTGGTACAAGTGAATGTTTTTTCTTTAAGCTAGTGTTGGTGGTGATTAGATAGCGGTAATGACTATATGATGATTAAGTAGTGGTAATGAGACGACTATTATATGATGATTTTTAGCTAGCTATGAAAACTGTTGTTGGTGATGATATATATGATGCAAGAGTTTTTATATTAATATGATGATGATGAGTTATTATATCATTTATGAAAGAAACTGCATATTAGTTTCAACTGGATGGATTCTAGCTAAGTGATCAAGTATATGCCATATCTATATTATCTCGATCACTTAATTAGGTGATCAAGTATATATAATATGGATATGACATATACTTGATGACTTAGCTAGGATCCACATGCATCCAGTCAAACTAATCTGCGGTACATTCACCTAATGATTTAACAACTCATTATAATGTAAAACAATCACTAAATTAAATTGAAAACACAAAATTAAAGTAAAAATAAAAAATAAAACCAAAACACACCCAAAAATTTAGTATCGGTTGGTGTTACCAACCGGTACTAATGTCTTACACGCCCACGGAGCTGGCTCGTGCCACGTGGTTGCCCTTTAGCACCGGTTCATGCTGAACCGGTACTAAAGGGGGGGGGGGCTTTAGTGCCCACACTTTAGTGCCGGTTACCGAACCGGCACTAAAGGGCCTTACGAACCGGTGCTATTGCCCGGTTCTGCACTAGTGCATGAAGGCTGGCCAAAGTCCACATTACATTAATAAAAACATTAAAACTAGACGACGCGCTGCCCTAGGCGTCCTCGTCGGCGGCGGCGTCTGCGTCAGGACCGGTGAGGTCGATCAACGTCAGCGCCGGGCCGGCCCAAGGGAACGCTGTGTTCCAGACGGCGGCGATGTCAGGCTTTGCCGCCGCTGCCTGGGCCTGGCGCGCCTCCTCGTCGGCCTCGCGCTCGAGCATCTGCAGACGCTTGCCCTCCCGACGCTCCTCGGCCAGCCGAACGCGGCGCCAGTGGTCGGGGTAGGCCGCCTCCTGCTTCTCCGTCGCCCCAAGATAGATCGGCGGAGCGCTGACCCACTCGCACACTACTCCGTTCCACAAGTAGCGCTCGCACTAGGCCGGCTCCTCTGGCTCGGCTTTGGGTGGGGCCACCGGCGACACGACGCAGTCGCCCGCCACGGAGAGGGCCATGGCCTCCGCCATGGCAGCCTCGAAAGCCGCCTCATCCGCCTCCCTCCACCGCTCCTCCTCCTTGCTCTCCTTGATGGCCGCCTGGTAGGCGGCCTCGGCCTCCTGGTCCTCGTTGCGGCGGGCGAGCGCGGGCGGCGTCAGGCTGTGGTCGACGCCGCGGACGCCGCGTCGCCTCGCCTCCTCGTGCTCGAAGGCGAACCATCGAGCCTAGTTGGGCGAGTCAGCGGCGAAGTGCGGGTCGGCGCGCTGCTCCGACGTCAGCAACGCCCGTCGGCGCCGCACCTCCTCCGCATGGGCCCTCGCCGTCCGCAGCGCCGCCGTCACAAGGATCCTCTCCGGATCCAAATGCAAGTCATGCGGCAACGTCACGTCCGGGTACGGCAGAGGCACGCGATGGTGCCAGTGCCACTCGGCCTGGTGCAACGGCACGTTGATGCGCTGCATCTGCCGGGGAGCGCACGCCGGCGCGCGAAGGGCGGGGAGGGAGGGGGAATGGCGGGCGAGGGCTTTGCCCTTGCGGCTGCTGCCGATGCCAGAGAAGAAACCCATGCTGGAGGTGGCTAGGGTTGTCGCCCGCGTGGGGGCAGAGGTGGCCAGATGGGGACGAGGGGGAGTGGTAAGTGGATAGGACGTCCTCGCCGCACGTCCGGTTTAAAAAAGGACGACCGCCGTCGCTGACGCATGGGCCCAAGGTGGGCGGTCGTCATAAATTATGTTGACTGTGGCGGTTGGGTGGCCGCCAGGTGGGGACCGGCGGACGGCGAGGAGACGCGCGGCGCGTCCGCTTCGTGTCTGCGCCGACGCATTCCAGGCGCAATTTTAGGCCGGAAATGGGTCGACGCGGACGCCGGGCGGACACGATTTGAGTTTAGGTCGACGCGTTGGGCCGCCATTTTTGTCTGCGCCGACCCAAACGGACGCGAGCGGATAAAATGGATCGCTCCATTGGAGTTGCTCTTAGAAAGAGGCTGAGGAGGATCACCACTACGCCACCATAAGGAGTCGGAAGGGGCCCAGTAGGAGGAGGAGGCGTGGGAGATGGGACTACTGGATGCGAACTAGGACGTGGACGATCACTGATCTCTTCCAAACGAGTCGTGCCGTGTTTCGGCTCTGCCTTTATCTCTAGCAGACAAAAATCACTCAGTCCTTTGAAGAACACACATCCGTCACCCCCATTCGCAAATCCTTTGCCATGTGTATTGGAGAAGGGATGGTACTGTTCAAACTGCAGTTCCGGACCAGCCGTTCCATTGCCTATTAGCACTATCTGATGCGCCCCATGTATTTTATCAAACTGCTTCTTTTTCCCATCGTATTGCGGAATCCAGGCATAAATTTCATCAGCCTTAAGCTTGTGGAATTCTTCCTCGATAAGCGATGTAGCCAAAACAGCCCTCCCATCTACATACTTCCACACATCCTCAGCGCTCATCTTAGGATAGAGGTGGTAATCATTAATCCCTACCCTATTGAGCATATGGAGTCTTTCCAACGAAGGCTCTGACACCAAGGTTCTTGAAACACCAACAGGCCCCATCTTCCCTGTGATACTTGTCCTTACCCTTCTCAATAATTACCTTCTCCATCTCCTCGATCTGCTTATCTTCAGCATACTCTGGCAAATCATGCAGCTCAAGATAACTCCTTAACAGGGACTCGTAATCAAGCTTCAGGCGACACTGGCCTCCGGGGGTCTTGTTGGCAATAGCCCGCCTTAGCTCCATCTGCCCTCCATTAATAAGACCACAGAACTGACATATGTCCCGATTTCCCTGGTTCACCACATCTGGAGCAATGTTGCATTGACGGTACTCCCTTCTGCGCCATGACCAGTGTCTCCCACTCTCCCTTCGCCTATCTTAACCCTTGGTAGTTTTTCTTTGCCTTTTTTAACATACCGCAGTCCCTCCCTGTTAGAACATGTATAAATAGATCAGATGAATGCAAGAACATATCAAACAGTGGCTACCTACTACATGCATAAGTATTTCTAGAGATATTTCAACTTTCGATAAAAAACTGGAATTTCTCTGCGGAAGTGCAGCCTAAAGTTCACTAGTTTAGAGCAGTCGAAAGTTCCCAATAACGCGAAGTATCAACCAGTGAACATGTGCAGTACATGTCTAACATGAAAAGAAAAGGAACCAGAAGCAAATACATGACCTAATAAGGTTGATTACATAACCAACAGTAAATACTACTACTACAACAACAACAACAACAAAGTCTATAGTCCCAAACAAATTGGGGTAGGCTAGAGATGAAACTCATAAGATTTCGCAACCAACTCATGGCTCTGGCACATGGATAGTAAGCTTCCACGCACCCCTGTCCATAGCTAGCTCTTTGGTGATACTCCAATCCTTCAGGTCTATCTTAACGGACTCCTCCCATGTCAAATTCGTTTTACCCCGCCCTCTCTTGACATTCTCCGCACGCTTTAGCCGTCCGCTATGCACTGGAGCTTCTGGAGGCCTGCGCTGAATATGTCCAAACCATCTCAGACGATGTTGGACAAGCTTCTCTTCAATTGGTGCTATCCCAACTCTATCTCGTATATCATCCGGACTCAATCCTTCCTCGTGTGGCCACACATCCATCTCAACATACGCATCTCCGCCACACCTAACTATTGAACATGTCATCTTTTAGTCGGTCAACACTCAGCGCCATACAACATTGTGGGTCGAACCGCCATCCTGTAGAACTTGCCTTTTAGCTTTTGTGGCACTCTCTTGTCACAGAGAATGCCAGAAGCTTGGCGCCACTTCATCCATCCGGCTTTAATTCAATGGTTCACATCTTCATCAATACCCCCATCCTCTTGTAGCATTGACCCCAAATACCGAAAGGTGTCCTTCCGAGGTACCACCTGGCCATCAAGGCTAACCTCCTCCTCCTCACACCTAGTAGTACTGAAACCGCACATCATGTACTCGGTTTTAGTTTTACTAAGCCTAAACCCTTTCGATTCCAAGGTTTGTCTCCATAACTCTAACTTCCTATTTACCCCCGCCCGACTATCGTCAACTAGCACCACATCATCTGCAAAGAGCATACAGCATGCGATATCTCCTTGTATATCCCTTGTGACCTCATCCATCACCAATGAAAAAAGATAATGGCTCAAAGCTGACCCCTGATGCAGTCCTATCTTAATCGGGAAGTCATCGGTGTCGACATCACTTGTTCGAACACTTGTCACAACATTATCGTACATGTCCTTGATGAGGGTAATGTACTTTGCTGTAACTTTGTGTTTCTCCAAGGCCCACCACATGGCATTCCGCGGTATCTTATCATAGGCCTTCTCCAAGTCAATGAACACCATATGCAAGTCCTTCTTTTGCTCCCTATATCTCTCCATAAGTTGTCGTACCAAGAAAATGGCTTCCATGGTCAACCTCCCATGCATGAAACCAAACTGATTTTTGGTCACGCTTGTCATTCTTCTTAAGTGGTGCTCAATGACTCTCTCCCATATCTTCATTGTATGGCTCATCAGCTTAATTCCATGGTAATTAGTACAACTCTAAACATCCTCCTTGTTCTTGAAGATTGGTACTAATATACTCCGTCTCCATTCTTCTCGCATCTTGTTTGCCCGAAAAATGAGGTTGAAAGCTTGGTTAGCCATACTATCGCTATGTCCCCGAGACCTTTCCACACCTCAATGGGGATACAGTCAGGGCCCATCGCCTTGCCTTCTTTCATCCTTTTTAAAGCCTCCTTGACCTCAGACTCCTGGATTCGCCGCACAAAACGCATGCTGGTCTCATCAAATGAGTCGTCCAGTTCAATGGAAGAACTCTCATTCTCTCCATTGAACAGCTTGTCGAAGTACTCCCGCCATCTATGCTTAATCTCCTCGTCCTTCACCAAGAGTTGGCCTGCTCCGTCCTTGATGCATTTGACTTGGCCAATATCCCTCGACTTCCTCTCTTGGATCTTGGCCATCTTATAGATGTCCCTTTCGCCTTCCTTCGTGCCTAACCGTTGGTAGAGTTCCTCATATGCCCAACCCCTTGCTTCACCAACAGCTTGCTTTGCGGCCTTCTTCGCCATCTTGTACTTCTCTATGTTGTCTGCACTCCTATCTAGGTATAGGCGTGTGAAGCAATCTTTCTTCTCTTTAATCGCCTTCTGGACATCATCATTCCACCACCAGGTATCCTTATCTTCGCTTCTCCTTCCCCTGGACACTCCAAATTCCTTCGAGGCCACCTTACGAATGCAGGTCGCCATCTTCATCCACACATTGTCCGCATCCCCTCCTTCCTCCCAAGGGCCCTCCTTAATGACCCTCTCCTTGAACGCCTGAGCTACCTCCCCCTTGAGCTTCCACCACTTTGTTCTAGCGACTTTGGCAAGCTTATCCCACTGGACACGAATCCGAAAGCGGAAGTCAGCAACCACCAGCTTATACTGGGGTACAACACTCTCTCCAGGTATCACCTTACAGTTGATACGTCTCCAACGTATCTTTAATTTTTTATTGTTCCATGCTATTATATTATCAACCTTGGATGTTTTATATGCATTTATATGCTATTTTATATGATTTTTGGGACTAACCTATTAACCTAGAGCCTAGTGCCAGTTTCTGTTTTTTCATTGTTTTTTAGTATCGCAGAAAAGGAAAATCAAACGGAGTCCAATTGACCTGAAACTTCACGGAGATCATTTTTGGACCAGAAGAAGCCCACGGAGTACTGGAGCTGGGCCAGAAGAGTCCCGAGGCCACCACGAGGGTGGGGGCGCGCCCCCTACCTCGTGGGCCCCTCGTGGCTCCCCTGTCCGACTTCTTTCACCTATATATATCCATATACCCTAGAAACATCGGAGAGAAGAATAGATCGAGAGTTTCGCCGCCAGAAGCCTCCGTAGCCACCAAAAACCAATCTAGACCCATTCCGGCACCCTGCCGGAGGGGGGAATCCCTCTCTGGTGGCCATCATCATCATCCCGGCGCTCTCCATGACGAGGAGGGAGTAGTTCACCCTCGGGGCTGAGGGTATGTAACAGTAGTTATGTGTTTGATATCTCTCTCTCTCTCTCTCTCTCGTGTTCTTGAGGTGGTACGATCGTGATGTATCGCGAGCTTTGCTATTATAGTTGGATCTTATGATGTTTCTCCTCCTCTACTCTCTTGTGATGAATTGAGTTTTTCCCTTTGAAGTTATCTTATCGGATTGAGTCTTTAAGGATTTGAGAACACTTGATGTATGTCTTGCACGTGCTTATCTATGGTGACAATTGGATATCATGTGATCCACTTGATGTATGTTTTGGTGATCAACTTGCGAGTTCCGTGACCTCGTGAACTTATGCATAGGGGTTGGCACACGTTTTCGTCTTGACTCTCCGGTATAAACTTTAGGGCACTCTTTGAGGTTCTTTTTTGTTGGTTGAATAGATGAATCTGAGATTGTGTGATGCATATCGTATAATCATACCCACGGATACTTGAGGTGACATTGGAGTATCTAGGTGACATTAGGGTTTTGGTTGATTTGTGTCTTAAGGTGTTATTCTAGTACGAACTCTATAATAGATCGAACGGAAAGAATAACTTTGAGGTGGTTTCGTACCCTACCATAATCTCTTCGTTTGTTATTTACTATTAGTGACTTTGGAGTGACTCTTTCTTGCATGTTGAGGGATAGTTATATGATCCAATTATGTTATTATTGTTGAGAGGACTTGCACTAGTGAAAGTATGAACCCTAGGCCTTGTTTCCTAGCATTGCAATACCGTTTGTGCTCACTTTTATCATTAGTTACCTTGCTGTTTTTATATTTTCAGATTACAAAAACTTATATCTACCATCCACATTGCACTTGTATCACCATCTCTTCGCCGAACTAGTGCACCTATAAAATTTACCATTGTATTGGGTGTGTTGGGGGCACAAGAGACTCTTTGTTATTTGGTTGCAGGGTTGTTTGAGAGAGACCATCTTCATCCTACGCCTCCCACGGATTGATAAACCTTAGGTCATCCACTTGAGGGAAATTTGCTACTGTCCTACAAACCTCTGCACTTGGAGGCCCAACAACGTCTACAATAAGAAGGTTGTGTAGTAGACATCAACAGTCTAGGCACACACGCCTATCTTCTCTTCTCGAGAGGATGAAATCAATCTGGCTAGAGTGTTTGCCACTACTAAAGGTCACCAGATGTGATTCTCTCTTTCTAAAGAGGGTGTTAGCTACAATCATGTTGTAGGCTAGAGCAAAGCTTAAGACATCTTCTCCTTCTTGATTCCTGATGCCATAGCTAAAGCCCCCATGCGCCCCTTCAAAACTTGTGTTAGATATACCCACGTGGCCATTGAGGTCTCCTCCTATGAAGAGCTTCTCACCAATCGGTACACTCCTAGCCTTCCCAGAACTCCCTCTTGGTGTTCTCATTGTGGCCTACTTGCGGGGCATACGCGCTGATAACATTGAGAACCAAGTCCTCAACTACCATCTTGAACAGGATAATCCGGTCCCCACATCTCTTGACGTCTACCACTCCATACTTGAGGCTCTTGTTGATCAACATGCCTACGCCATTTCTATTTGCAGCCATCCCCGTGTACCATAGCTTGAAGCCGGTATCCTCCACATCCTTCGCATTCTGTCCTCTCCATTTGGTTTCTTGGACGCAAAGGATATCAACACCTCTCATCACCGCTGCATCAACTAGCTCCCGAAGCTTCCCTGTCAGAGATCCTACGTTCCAACTACCTAAGTGAATCCTCCTAGGCTCGGGTAGTGCTACCTCTTGAGCACTGCGTTGGATTTCCCCAAAGAGGAAGGGATGATGCAGCAAAGTAGCGTAAGTATTTCCCTCAGTTTTTGAGAACCAAGGTATCAATCCAGTAGGAGGCTACGCTCAAGTCCCTCGTACCTACACAAAAACAATAGCTCAACGCAACCAACGCGCTTAGGGGTTGTCAATCCCTTCACGGTCACTTACGAAAGTGAGATCTGATAGAGATGATAAATAATATTTTTTGGTATTTTTGGTATAGAGATGCAAAGTAAATAAAGTAAAAGCAAAGTAAAAGCAAAGCAATAATAAAGTGATGGAGATTGATATGATGAGAAAGAGACCCGGGGGCCATAGGTTTCACTAGTGGCTTCTCTCAAGAGTATAAGTATTCTATGGTGGGTGAACAAATTACTGTTGAGCAATTAACAGAATTTAGCATAGTTATGAGAATATCTAGGTATGATCATGTATATAGGCATCACGTCTGAGACAAGTAGACCGAAACGATTCTGCATCTACTACTATTACTCCACTCATCGATCGCTATCCAGCATGCATCTAGAGTTATTAAGTTAAAAACAGAGTAATGCCTTAAGCAAGATGACATGATGTAGAGGGATATTTTCAGGCAATATGATAAAAAACCCATCTTGTTATCCTCGATGGCAACGATACAATACGTGCCTTGCTGCCCCTTCTGTCACTGGGAAAGGACACCGCAAGATCGAACCCAAAGCTAAGCACTTCTCCCATGGCAAGAACAACCAATCTAGTAGGCCAAACCAAACTGATAATTCGAAGAGACTTACAAAGATAACCAATCATACATAAAAGAATTCAGAGAAGATTCAAATATTATTCATAGATAGACTTGATCATAAACCCACAATTCATCGGTCTCAACAAACACATCGCAAAAAGAAGATTACATCGAATAGATCTCCACAAGAGAGGGGGAGAACATTGTATTGAGATTCAAAAAGAGAGAAGAAGCCATCTAGCTACTAGCTATGGACCCGTAGGTCTGAAGTAAACTACTCACACTTCATCGGAGGGGCTTGGATGATGATGTAGAAGCCCTCCGTGATCGATGCCTCCTCCGGCGGAGCTCCGGAACAGGCCCCAAGATGGGATCTCATGGATACAGAAAGTTGCGGCGGTGGAATTAGGTTTTTGGCTCCGTCCCCGATCGTTTGGGGGTACATGGATATATATAGGAGGAAGAAGTACGTCAGTGGAGCTTCGAGGGGCCCACGAGGCAGGGGGCGCGCCCTAGGGGGGGCGCCCTACCCTCGTGACCACCTCGTGGCTTTCTTACCGGAGGGTCCAAGTCTCCTGGATCTTATCTGATGAGAAAATCACGTTTCCTAAGGTTTCATTCCGTTTGGACTCCATTTGATATTCCTTTTCTTCGAAACCCTAAAACAAGCAAAAAACAGCAATTCTAGGCTGGGCCTCTGGTTAATAGGTTAGTCCCAAAAATAATATAAAAATGGATAATAAAGCCTAATAATGTCAAAAATAGTAGATAATATAGCATGGAGCAATCAAAAATTATAGATACGTTGCAGACGTATCAGGTAGCTTCCTTACCCTTCGCACTTGTCGAGTCAAATGCGAAGACCCTTGCTCATTTTCCACTACATCCGGGTGCCGATGTAGCACGCCACTAAGGATGCGACGACCCGATCCTCGCTCACTTACCACCGTATCTGGATCAAGATACGGCGCGCCACCTGGGGGGTGATGGCCTGACCCTTGCCCATTTTCACCACACTCGGGTTTCGATGTGGCGTGTCACTGAGAGGGTTATGCCCCAACGAAAACCTTTTGGGTTTCATCTCCATAAGAGTGGCTGAGTTTTTACGTTGGCTCGCCAAGCCTATCACAACCCTCCTCCTTTACCTGGGCTTGGGACCAGCTATGTTGAGACAACATAGGCGGAGTTAACCAGCAGTAAATACTACTCCGTATTTAACAAGGCAAACATATACCAACTCTAGATGCTTCGATGGTTAGTAAAACTACTACTAACAATGATTGAGCAGGTAATGCTATCCTTGTCAGCTGGGCAAACTCCAATATCTATCAGCAACAGTTTATACAGCGCTTCTTGTGCCACCACTCACCAACCACGTCATTCCCCATCCATTCATTCATCAACTGCTGAACAAACAAGGCCTCATGCATCTCTCAGATGCAGAGGCCGGGGTGAGCCTCCTTTTCCAAAAAAAACTGCTGAACAAACAAACACTGAATGCCTAAATCAATCATCAAATACACCAATTTCAAAACATATGAAACAAAACAACCAGTTCAAAGCATCAACACACCTGCATACACATGAGATTAAACAAGCTAGGGTTTAAGTCAATATCGAAGAGAATTCCAAATGTAGGCCTCATATCTGTTGGAATTTTGCTAGTAGGCCTTTGGCCCAAAGCCCAACTAAAATTCTGAAATTCTCTTGGCCCATTCATGCACACATGTGAGTGGAGTGAGTGAGGCTAAAGTTTAGTCCCACCCCGGAAGTTGAGAGAGAGTTGCACCTCTTTATAAGGTGAGCTCTTCTACCACTTGTATGAGCATGAGAAGAGGAGACCTACATGCGCGCTCCTCCTCCTTGCTCGCCTCGCCACGCCACGCCTCGTCACGACGCACCACGGGTTGCGGGATTGAGCCGAGCTGAGGACAGAGCTATGCACGTTGTCTATATTTTTGCTGCATGGGAAAATTAATGAGTCATTAATTAATAATTAACGGACGCGTTAATTACTGAACTGTTTCAGATTCTTTTGGATCGTGACGACTCGGACGTGGGGTTTACTCCCACGACCTACCCGGCCTACACTATATAGTCAGGCAGACGTCTACCCTAGCCGCAGCCTCTTCCTATGGTTTCTCACCATCGTTCCAGATCATTGCGTCGCCAAGCAAGTCTTCTCCATTCCTCCTTCCGATGTGCACCGCGAGAAGGGACAGCAGGCTCCGGAACCCCGCCTCTCGTGATCCTGTACGGGAGAGGGGCGATCAGGTTTTTGGGGAGCGCACTCGCACGACTGCTGGCAGCGACGACTTCGTGAATGACGACTTCTTCCCCGACCTCGGCAACCTCATCCTCGACGACATGGGCGACAACGTCAACGCCGGCGGTGCTGCACCCGCTGCACCGTATGTGATTCTATCCTTCCTGTTTGGGATCGTGGTAGAATTCATGTTTCTATTATGTGCCCTAGTTGTGATATGTTCATCTGCTATGCTAGTTCGCATGATTAGTTTAATATCTGCTGATGTGGTCATGATTTATCTTCTGTTTATTCGGATTAAATCTCGTAGTAATTTGCTAATATTTCCAACAATCCAAAATCCTGATTATAGGCAATTTACTCCGAGTGGTTTTGCTGCGCATCTGAAGCCGCCTGCCTTTAAAGGGGCGCAATATAAGAGGTGGCGCACGAGAGCAGTCTACTGGTTTCAGACCATGGGCTGCTATGATGTCACCAAGGGCAAGCCTGAGGGCGATCTTAATCCAGCACAGCTAGAAGCTTTTGAGAAGATCGATACCCTCTTTAAAGGCGCTCTTCTTAGTGTTCTTGATGACTCCATTGTGGATTCGTATATGTCGTTTGACAACGGCAAGGACATGTGGGATGCGCTCGAGGCCAAGTTTGGTGCCTCGGATGCCGGCAGCGAGTTGTACGTCATGGAGCAATTCTATGACTACAAGATGACTGATGAGCGCCCTGTTGTACAGCAGGCTCATGAGATACAGTCGCTCACAAAAGAACTTGAGTACTTAAAGTGTGTGTTGCCGGAAAAATTTGTTGCCGGAGGCATCATTGCCAAGCTTCCACCTTCGTGGAACAATTTTGCTACTTCCCTGAAACACAAGAGACAGGAGTTTTTCGTTGCCGATCTCATTGGTACTCTTGATGTTGAAGAGAAGGCGAGAGCAAAGGACACACGTGCTCGAGTTGCTGAGGGAGGTTCTAGTGCCCACATGGTACAGAAGAAGAACTCCTAGCCCAACAAGTTCAAAAACAATAAGAACAAAACTCAGGGCAAAGGCAAGTTTGATACAAAGAACAAGCCATCACATTCTACCAACTTCAAGAAGAATTATCATAAGAAGGGGAAGGGACTTTGCCATGTCTGCGGTGATCCTAATCACTGGGCTCCGAAGTGTCCTAACCGCTTTGAGGAGCGCGAACATGAGAAGAGCGGCAAGTCCGCTAATGTTGTCATCGGTGATACTGATATGAAAGAATCAGGGTACGGTATTTTTCCTACCATCCTTTCAGTATTTCAATCCCCTGATTGGTTAATTGACACCGGTGCCAATGTACATGTTTGTGCTGACGCCTCCATGTTTTATTCTTACCAGGCAACAGGGACTTCACCCGTGCTGATGGGGAACGGGTCACATGCCAACGTTCGAGGTGTTGGTACGGTCGATCTGAAGTTTACTTCGGGGAAGACTGTGCGTCTGAAGAACGTTCATCATGTACCGTCCATCAATAAAAATCTCGTTAGCGGTTCCCGTTTATGTCGAGATGGTTTTAAGTTGGTTTTCGAATCCAATAAAGTTGTAATTTCTAAGTGTGGACAATTTGTTGGAAAAGGCTATGAGTGCGGAGGCTTGTTCCGCGTATCTTTGTCAGATATTTGCACTAAAGTTATTAATAATGTTTGCCATAATAATGAGTCTGATATTTGGCATTCACGACTCTGTCATATTAACTTTGGTTGCATGACACGGTTAGCCAATATGAATTTAATTCCGAAAATCTCTACTGTCAAAGGCTCCAAGTGCCAAGTATGTGTGCAAGCTAAGCAACCTCGCAAGTCCCATAAGACTGCAGAGGCAAGAGACTTGGCGCCACTAGAGCTTATACATTCTGATCTTTGTGAGATGAATGGCGTGTTGACAAAAGGTGGAAAGAGATACTTCATGACGTTGATTGATGACTCCACTAGATATTGTTATGTGTATCTTCTGAAATCAAAAGATGAGGCTTTGACTTTCTTTAAAAACTATAAAGCTGAGGCAGAGAACCAACTTGATCGAAAAATTAAATGGCTTAGGTCCGATCGTGGTGGAGAGTATTTTTCCAATGAATTTGATCTGTTTTGTGCGGAACATGGTATAATCCATGAGAGGACGCCTCCCTACTCACCCCAGTCAAATGGGGTAGCCGAAAGAAATAACCGAACTCTAACTGATATGGTTAACACCATGTTAGACACTTCGGGTCTATCCAAGGAAGGGTGGGGGGAGGCGCTAAGGACTGCGTGTCATGTCCTAAACCGAGTTCCCACAAAGCATAAGACCATGACTCCATTTGAGGAATGGGAAAGGAAAAGGTTGAAACTCTCTTACCTACGTACTTGGGGTTGTTTGGCGAAAGTCAATATACCAATTCCCAAGAAGCGCAAGCTTGGACCAAAAACCATGGATTGTGTTCTTCTGGGCTATGCTTTCCATAGCATCGGCTATAGATTTTTGATAATAAAATCTAAGGTATCCGACATGCATGTTGGTACGATTATGAAATCAAATGATGCAACTTTCTTTGAGGACATATTTCCTATGAAGGATATGTCGAGTTCATCAAATCAGGAGATGCCTACTCCATCTAGTGAGGAATTCACTGTAATTCCTGAACCCACCATTGAGATGGAACACGTTGAGAATCCTGTTGAGGGTAACAATGGAACTCCTGTGAGGAGTAAGGGACAGAGGACTGCAAAGTCTTTTGGTGATGATTTCATTGTGTACCTCGTGGATGACACACCCAGGACTATTTCAGAAGCCTATGCATCTCCTAATGCTGACTACTGGTAGGAAGCTGTACGTAGCGAGATGGATTCCATCTTAGTTAACGGTACCTGGGAGATCACTGAGCATCCTTATGGGTGCAAACCTGTAGGATGTAAGTGGGTGTTCAAGAAGAAGCTTAGACCTGATGGTACGATTGAAAAGTACAAGGCACGACTTGTGGCCAAGGGTTATACCTAGAAAGAAGGTGAAGACTTCTTTGATACTTACTCACCCGTGGCTAGACTGACCACAATTCGGGTGCTACTATCACTGGCTGCCTCACATGGTCTTCTCGTTCATCAAATGGACGTTAAGACGGCTTTCCTCAATGGAGAGTTAAAGGAGGAAATTTACATGGATCAGCCAGATGGTTTTGTAGTACCTGGTCAGGAAGGAAAGGTGTGCAAGTTATTAAAGTCTTTATATGGCCTTAAACAAGCTCCTAAGGAGTGGCATGAGAAGTTCGAAAGAACATTAACTGCTGCCGGCTTTGTAGTAAACGATGGTGACAAGTGCATGTACTATCGCTATGGTGGGGGCGAAGGAGTTATTCTTTGTCTGTATGTCGACGACATATTGATCTTTGGAACCAAACTTGATTTAATCAAGGAGGTTAAGGATTTCTTATCTCGCTGTTTTGAGATGAAGGATCTAGGAGTAGCTGATGTTATCTTAAACATCAAGATGTTGAGAGATGAGAATGGTGGGATCACACTGCTTCAGTCTCATTATGTGGAAAAGGTCTTGAGTCGTTTTGGGTATAGCGACTGCACGCCTTCTCCAACTCCATATGATGCTAGTGTGTTGCTTCGAAAGAATCGACGGATTGCTAGAGATCAACTGAGGTATTCTCAGATTATTGGCTCGCTTATGTATTTGGCGAGTGCCACGAGGCCTGACATCTCTTTTGCTATGAGAAAGCTGAGTCGGTTTGTGTCAAAATCGGGAGATGATCATTGGCATGCGCTTGAGAGAGTTATGCGCTATTTGAAAGGCACCGCGAGCTATGGGATTCACTACACCGGGTATCCAAGGGTACTGGAGGGTTATAGTGACTCAAACTGGATATCTGATGCTGATGAGATTAAGGCCACAAGTGGTTATGTTTTTACACTTGGTGGTGGCGCTGTTTCCTGGAAGTCTTGCAAGCAGACCATCTTAACGAGGTCAACTATGGAAGCAGAACTCACAGCATTAGACACTGCCACTGTTGAAGCAGAGTGGCTTCGTGAACTCTTGATGGACTTACCTATGGTTGAAAAACCAATACCCCCTATCCTAATGAACGATGATAATCAAACTGTGATCGTCAAGATAAACAGTTCTAAGGACAATATGAAGTCCTCAAGGCATGTGAAGAGGAGACTAAAATCTGTCAGAAAATTGAGGAACTCTGGAGTTATTACGTTGGATTATATCCAAACGTCGAAAAACTTGGTAGATCCCTCCACAAAGGGTCTATCACGTAATGTGATAGATAATGCATTGATGGAGAGAGACCCACCGCATGAGTTGTCCATAGTGGTAACCCACTCTATGTGATCGGAGATCCCGTGAAGTAGAAGTGAGAGACAAGTTGTTGGTCAGCTGGGAGGAGAGTATCCCTATATTAATTATCCCACTCCGTGAAGATGCAATACTCTCCTGATCTGCATGGCAGGTTGATACTTATCTTAATGTGTTCCAAGTGGCTTATTCGGGTAAGCAGAGATGTTGTCCTGCAGAACATCTTCTGAGGAACACACCTATATGAATTTGACTGTTAACGTCGCAGTCTGTGAGAATTGGGTGTTCTCTAATAAATTCATGAAAGGCCCTGAAGTATGATGTATACGCTCCACCCGCGGGGAAGCCTTGTGGCAGCCCAGTATCGGTCAAGAATTTGTGTGAAACTAGTTTCACAAAAAACTTGTAGTTCAAGGCATAGTCCACTATTCAAGTTGTGATCTAGTGTAGCATAAATTTCTAAGTGGAAGTTCAACTTCACAGTCTCCACTAAGCACCGATATATAAAACAATGTTTTGGAACTAAATGATGAGATGTGCCAATGAGTCTTTGTGGGGGGTTGTTGGAATTTTGCTAGTAGGCCTTTGGCCCAAAGCCCAACTAAAATTCTGAAATTCTCTTGGCTCATTCATGCACACATGTGAGTGGAGTGAGTGAGGCTAAAGTTTAGTCCCACCCCGGAAGTTGAGAGAGAGTTGCACCTCTTTATAAGGTGAGCTCTTCTACCACTTGTATGAGCATGAGAAGAGGAGACCTACACGCGCACTCCTCCTCCTCGCTCGCCTCGTCACGACGCGTCGTGGGTTGCGGGACTGAGCCGAGCCGAGGACAGAGCTATGCATGTTGTCTATATTTTTGCTTCATGGGAAAATTAATGAGTCATTAATTAATAATTAACGGACACGTTAATTACTGAACCGTTTCCGATTCTTTTGGATCGTGACGACTCGGACGTGGGGTTTACTCTCACGACCTACCCGGTCCGCACTATATAGTCAGGCAGACGTCTACCCTAGCCGCAGCCGCTTCCTATGGTTTCTCACCACCGTTCCAGGTCATTGCGCCGCCAAGCAAGTCTTCTCCATCCCTCCTTCCAGCGTGCACCGCGAGAAGGGACAGCAGGCCTCCGGAACCCCGCCTCTCGTGATCCTGTACGGGAGAGGGGCGATCAGGTTTTTGGGGAGCGCACTCGCGCGACTGCTAGCAGCGACGACTTCGCGAACGACGACTTCTTCCCCGACCTCGGCAACCTCATCCTCGACGACATGGGCGACAACGTCAACGCCGGCGGTGCTGCACCCGCTGCACCGTATGTGATTCTATCCTTCCTGTTCGAGATCGTGGTAGAATTCATGTTTCTAGTATGTGCCCTAGATGTGATATGTTCATCTGCTATGCTAGTTCGCATGATTAGTTTAATCTCTGTTGCTGTGGTCATGATTTATCTTCTGTTTATTCGGATTAAATCTCGTAGTAATTTGCTCATATTTCCAACAATATCACACAACGGTAGCATCAGCGCTAGATCCCCACCAAACGTGCAAACATAAAATGTCTGCCACCTGACTCGCCTCCTCACTCGGGCTTCTAGCCAGCAGGCTCCGAATCTCCAACAATTAAATATTTACAGAGGTAAAAAGTTCCCTATTTTGTGAAGGCAACAACACCTGTGCACCTGTGCAGTACTACATGTCTAATTTAGAACCCAAAATTGAAAAATGGCCAACAAAGTTCATGCTGAAACATCGGTAAAGAAATATTGAACATGGTAAGCATATACCAATTATAGATGCCTCACTGGTGGTAATAATACACCAATTCATAACTAATAGCAGGTAATCATATCCCTCTCGGCTGAAAGCCTCATACTCTAATATCTATCAGGGCCAATTGATGTCGCGCTTCTGCAGTCACCACCATTTATCTAAACTGCCGAACAGACATGGATTTACTACTTCCCTTGTACAACCCGACTGAATGCCTAAATCCACCATCAAACATGCCATTCAACTATCCTAGAACATAAGAAAGAAAGGTACAAGCTTTTCAGAAGTCAGAACATCAACTTATGGTGCAAACAATAGCTAGGGTTTACAGATTGCTCCAAGGAGCGTTCCAAATCCAGAAAAGCACAAGCCATATCACAAAACCGTAGCATCAGCGCTCGATCCCCACCAATCGTGCAACCATAGAATGCGCCACCACCCTAAACCCCACCCCTTGCAGCCGGTATTTGAAACGACAAAACTTTCACCCAAGAATTGCCCCAAAACGCATAAATACAGGAGCTTGGACGTGCAATTACATGTGGCTGTTGCTTGAAGCAGAGGGCGGAGCAGAGGTTGGGGAGGAGGGCGACTTGGGCGAGGCGGGACCAGGTCGGAGAGGGGGCGAGGACAGCGACGGCAAGGTCGGCGACGGCGAGGAGGCGAGGTGGGCGAGATGGGTGGTTTTATTGCGGCAAGGTAGGCACGGCGGCGGCGACGGCGATGGCGGGGGCAGCGGCGACGGCGGCGAGGTCTGGAAGCATCATTTGGGGGTTCTATGTGGGTACTAAAATGAAAAGGATGTGACTAGGGCGCATCTAGATGTGATATAAATATGTCACATCTAAGATGACATCATTAACTTTTTTTTAATCTATCAGCAACTATTTGTTTGTTTCCGTCCGATCGCTAAGTCGCTCACGTAGACGTAGCCAACGTCCAGCCCAACTGTTTATTTCTCACGATCATTAGTCCAGCCCAACTGTTTGTTTCTCACGATACTAATGTCTGCTCAAAGGAAAACAACGATTGTGAAAAGCAACGATCGGTTGTATCACACAAGAAAAAGCACAGAAGTGTGTACGTCCCAAAAAAGCATCTACACGGGCACTAAAAATATATTTTTTTTATTTCAAAACGTGAAACTGCATCTGGGGTAAAAAGCTTATATTTTCAAGTAGATATTTAATAAAAGTAAATGCATTTATGCAGTATTATGTACTAATTTGAAAAATGTTCACAAAACTTTGCAAGTAAAAAAAATTGTTCATGAGCTGAAAAATGTTCGTGATTTAAAAAAATCAAGAATTTGAAAAAATGTTCACGGAATTAAAAATATTTGTGATTCCAGAAAATTTCATGAGTTCAATGTTTTTGTGGATTCAAAAAATGGTCGTGAATTTGGAGCCCAGTTGCGAGTTACAAATGACGACTTGCAATTGAGGTGGACTCATAATTGACGTGGCAACAAAAAAAATTCAAAGCCTAGTTGCAAGTCGATGGTGACCTTGCAATTTGGGCAACCACAAAAAATTCAAGCCCACTTGCAAGTGAAGAGTGGGATTACGACTAAGTGTGACAAAAAAAGGGTGAGCCACATTGCGAGTCCAGGGCAGACTTGCAATTGGGCGCGAATAAAAAAGGCCAGTCCCAATTGCGAACCAATGGTTGGCTTGCAACCGAGGCAGCAACAACTACATTCCTAGTTGCGAGTCATGGTGGGCTTGAAGCCGGGATGAGAACAAACTACGCGCTCAGTTGCAAGTCGAGGGTGGAGTTGTAACTGGGACGACAAACACACTACACGCTCAGTATGGTTGACATGTAACTCGGGTCACTACGAAAAAGTATGATGCGTCCTAATTTTGAGTCGATGGCTGACTTGCAATTGGGCCCCTGCAAACATACATTCCCGTCCTGGTTGTGAGTCGATGATTGACTTGCAACTGCCCCC
The DNA here is from genome assembly GCF_018294505.1 of Triticum aestivum. NCBI lineage: Eukaryota > Viridiplantae > Streptophyta > Magnoliopsida > Poales > Poaceae > Triticum > Triticum aestivum. The sequence goes on from NC_057803.1 coordinate 45,503,008, forward strand.
CTACAAACGTATGCCCCCTAGTTGCGAGTCGATGATTGACTTACAACTAGGCCCTTATAAACATACCCCCTTAGTTGCGAGTTGATGGTTGACATGCAACTGGGGCCACTACAAAAAAGTATGACATGTACTAGTTGCATGTCGATGGTTCACTTGCAACTGGATCCCTATGAACATACGCTCATCCTAGTTGTGAGTCGATGGTTAACTTGCAACTGGGCACCTACAAACATAGGCCCCCTACTTGCGAGTCGATGGTTGACTTGCAACTGAGCCCCTACAAACATACGTCCCCCTAGTGGCGAGACGATGGTTGACATGCAACCGGGGAAACTACAAAAAGTACGATGTGTCCCAGTTGCGAGTCGATGGTTGACTTGTGATTGAGCCCCATAAACACACGCCCCCTAGTTGCGAGTCGATGGTTGACATGCAACTTGGGTCACTACAAAAAAGTATGACGCGTCCTAGTTGTGAGTCAATGGTTGACTTGCAACTAGGCCCCTACAAACATACGCCACCTAGTTGCGAGTTGATGGTTCACATGCAACTGGGGCCACTACAAAAAAATATGATGCGTTCTAGTTTGGAGTCGATGTTTGACTTGCAACTGGGCCCCTATAAACATACATCCCCCGCCTAGTTGCGAGTCGATGATTGACTTGCAACTGGGACTCTACAAACATACGCCCCCTAGTTGCGAGTCGATGATTGACTTGCAACTAGGTCCTTATAAACATACGCCGCCCTAGTTGTGTGTTGATGGTTGACATGCAACTGGGCCACTAAAAAGAGTACGACTTGTACTAGTTGCGTGTCGATGGTTCACTTGCAACTGGACCCCTACGAACATACACTCACCCTAGTTGCAAGTCGATGGTTGACTTGCAACTGGGCGCCTACAAACATAGGCCCCCCTACTTGCGAGTCGATGGTTGACTTGCAACCGAGCCCCTACTAACATATGTCGTCCTAATTGCGAGATGATGGTTGACATGCAACTCGGAAAACTACAAAAAAAAGTACGACGTGTCCCAGTTGTGAGTTGATGGTTGACTTGCAACTGTGCCCCTACAAACATACGTACCCCTTAGTTGCGAGTCGATGGTTGACATGCAACTGGGGCCACTACAAAAAAGTACGACACGTCCTAGTTGCGAGTCGATGGTTAACTTACAATTGGGCCCCTACAACACATGCCCTCCCCTAGTTGTGATTCGATGGCTGACATGCAACTAAGGCTACTACAAAAGTATGATGCGTCCTAGTTGCGAGTCGATTGTTGACTTGCAATCAGGCCCCTACAAGCATAGCCCCCCTAGTAGCGATTCGATAGGTGACATGCAATTGGGGCCACTACAAAAAAGTACAACGCGTCCTAGTTGTGTGTTGATGGTAGGTATGCAAACGGGCCCCTACAAACATATGTCTATCCTAGTTGCGAGTCGATGGTTGACATGCAATTGGGCAACTACAAAAAAGTATGACGCGTCCTAGTCATTGGTTGACTTGCAACTGGGCCCCTACAAACATACGCCCCCTAGTTGCGAGTCGATGGTTGATTTGCAACTAGGGCCCTACAAACATACGCCCCCTAGTTGCGATTCGATGGAAGGCTCTCAACTGCCCCTCCTCCCTACGAACATATGTCCCCCCTAGTTGCGAGTTGATCGTTGACTTGCAACTGGGGCAACTACAAGAAAAATGATTTTCGAGATGGCTACATGCAAATGAGGCGACTACAAAAACTACAAATAGCTCTATTCCGGAGCCGAGGAGTTTACATACAAACTAAAATTGGAGAAATTTTATTTCTGTGAAAAAACAACTAGGCAAACACTTGCATATGCAGTATACAAAAAATTTAACATGGAAAAAAGAGTGCATAAAAAAATAGGGGAAAACAAAAAAATGTGCCCAACAGCCATCTCTGAGCCACAGACCGGCCAGATCAGGCCGTCTCCTTCGGATTTGAAACAAAAAAATCGAAAAAATGGAATAACAGGGGGTGACAACTCGAGGGAGGCTACCGTATCGATGTAATATATTCTCTGCTAGACCTGTCGTATTCGAAAAATAGCCCAACACAAACAAAGGCAACGCCGGCCCAACAAAAAAGAAAAAAAGGGCAAAAAACAGTCCCGCTCCGGTCTAGGCCTCCCAGTCCAGACTCTACAACGCGGCGCGGATCGATTAAGGGCGATCACTCGAGCGCGAAAAATAAAGATACAATAGATCGGAAAGATGGACATCTAGATGTGAGATCACTGAATTTTATCCAGATGTGTTTTAGCAATCCCGCTCAAAAAAGAAAAAAACACACAAACACGGAAATGACTGAAAAACACATGGACAAGGATGCGCAGATCACTCGTGCTGCGACAAACAACAACACGTGAGCCATGCTAAAAAAATATGAATTTTGAAAATTGCATATAAATATATATAGAGAGAGGGGAAAAAATGAACATCGCAGTCTAAAAAAAGGAAAAGCCAAGACTAAAACACACAATCACAAGAGAGGGCAAAAAAACACGATGCCAAAGAGCAGCAGGCCACCAGGGGCAACAACGACGATGTGAATAGAAGCAGGCCGCCAGCAGTATAAAGCAGCACACGCTCAGCCCACACAAGAACAAAGCCACGACCGTGCAAAGACAACAGATGGCAAGAAAAAAACAAGTGCAGTACAAATCTTAGAGCCTTCAGATCATGTGGTGGAGAGGTTAGATGTGACATAGTTAATTTTCATCTAGATGTGAGTTAGCCAATCCGAAATGAAAAACCCGTGGCCGAAGTTGCGGAAGCCAGGCGCAGAGTGTTGTGTTGTGTAAGCTCTCTTCGGGGGAATTTCCTATTTGCCACACGTTGCGGCAAATTGTCGCCGCAACGCACAGGCAGAGCAATACATCGAGCGATTCGGGCCGGCCCATTTCGTGACTGCACGCAAAACTTTTGGTGTCTGGTTTTGGGAATGTTACACGGGTTTTCAGTCGGCTTATTCCGGTTTTGGGAACCTTCTAGAAGACCCAGAACCGACTTTTATTTTTTTTCCTTTTTTATGTTCGCATTCCTGTTCCTTTTTTCTTTCCTTTGTATGTTTTTTCAGATTCCTCTTTTATTTTTCATTCCTATTTCATTTTCGTTTATTTGTTAAAAAATGTTCGAGAATTCAAAACATTTCGCCTTTTCCAAAATTTGTTCGTTTTTTCATAAAATGTTCCAGTATTGTAAAATTCAGAAATTCATAAAAGTTCAAATTTTGTTCACTTCTTTCAAAAAATGATCTAAAATTTCAACAAACAAGTAGTGCTTTTAGAAAAATGATCCAATTCAAAAAAGGTTATGTTTCAAATTTTGCTCATAAATTGATAAAATGTTTGCAGTTTAAAAAATTGTTCATTTACTATTTGGTTTTATAATTTTCGAAATTATTTTATTTAGAAAAATGTTTAGAAATTTCAAACAATTTTCTTGCTTCTAAATATTGATCAAATTTCAAAAAAGGTTGTCCTTTCAAATTTTGTTCATGAATACAAAAAAAGTTCGCATATTAAAAAAATTGTTTGTGTTTTTTCAAAAAATGTTCGGAATGTTTCTGCTCAAAAATTTCACAACTTTTCTAAAAATATTCAGCATTTCTAAAAAAAAGTTCCCATTTAAGAAAATTGTTCACAAATTTTTAAAAATGTTCATATTTTCTAATTTGGAGTTTCAAAATATGCTCCCTCCTCAAAAATTGTTCAAAATTTTCCAAAAATAGTTTTTGTTTTCAATTTTTGGTCGAGAGTTTAAAAAATGTTCGTGTTTGCTTAATTTTCATTTGGAATATCGAAAAGTGTTCTCGATTAGAAAAGGCGTTCATGATTTCGAAAATGTGATTTAGAAAAATGTGTCAGTTTTGTAAAACAATCAGCAAATTTGAACAGTGTTTGCGTTTCAGAAAACACTCGGTTTTCTTTAAGAAAATTGCTTTCAAAATTCTGAAAATAATTCTGATCTGCGCTGCCTATTGTTTCTTTAACTCTTAACGCTGCTGCCTAATGAGATAAACTCGGTAGGTTAGCTGGTTGAGGTTCGTCCTCTGTAGGACAAGGTCGCTGGTTTGATTCCCAGCGATGTCCAAATATTTTTTGGACCTAGAGAGATTCGCTTGCGGTCATGGGCCGGCCCAGTCGGAGACCGCCTGTGCGAAACTGCGTCGCTTTGCCGCAAAGAGCGGCGAGTAGGAGCTCCCCTCTTCGAGAGCTCCTTCGTGGCAGATAGAGCTGCCCAGATTGGGCCGGCCCATTTGTGCAGTACAGTAGAAGGGCGCGAGACTGTAGTGTTTCCCCTAGGCGATAGACCTAGGGTTTCGACGTTTTTCGGCGACGCACGCCGGAATCTACCCCTGTCGGTCGGCGAACCTCGCTGACACCTTGCTGATCACTCGGGCCCGGCTCGTGCTCGGGGGGGAAGAGGCATGAAGGAGGCGAAAGAAGGTTTTCTGCTTCGCTCCAGATCCGATCGCGATGGCGGAAGGCGCAGGCTCTCATCGAAAAGAAGGGAAGGAGACCGCCGAAGAACTGCTGGCAAGGTTGACGCTGCAGGAGGAAGAGGAGGATGATTTCATCTGGGAAGAGGAACTGCCGGACATGGTGGAGCTGGCGAAGTGGCTAGCTATTGCGCGTGTACACACGCCTAAGTCGTTCAGCCCTAACGCGCTGTATGGAGACATGCAGGCAGCCTGGAACCCCGCGAAAAAAGTTGAGTGGAGGAAGATCAAGAGTAACCTGTTCACGGCGCAATTCGGGTGTCTGGGTGATTGGAGGAAGGCGATGCATGAGGGCCCGTGGCTGTTCAAGGACCAGGTTGTGATGCTGGAAGAGTACGATGGATTCAAGAACCCTGATTCCTTTAAACTTGACAAACTCTCTGTGTGGGTGCAAATTCACCGCCTGCCAGATAAGTTCCTGATTGAACCGGCGGTGAAAGGTTTGGCGTCCATGATTGGTCAGGTGGAGGATGTACAACTGAAGTTGCCTGCAGGTTTCTTTGGAGAATTCGTGAGAGTCAAGGTAAAGATAGACATCAACGGCAAGATAAAGCGCTTTGATACTACTACGAAGGGAGAAGAGACGGTTAAGTATCAGGTGAAATATGACAAGTTACCCACTTTTTGTTTCAAGTGCGGTGAGTTTGGGCACTGGCATGAAGAATGCGGAGATGGAGAACATGATGAATCCATGTTTGAATGGGGTGGGTTTGTTCTTGCTGACAATGTGAGGTTTAAGCAGGCAGGAAGGGGAAGTTTTGCATCTCAAAGAGGCAGAGGAGGACCTTGGGCAGGAGGAAGGGGAAGAGGAAGAGAGCGGTACAATCCAAGCCAGAGTTGGCGTTTCAATGCACGTCCACAACAGAACCAACCTACTGAGGATCAGTCAGGGGCCGCTACAGAGGACCCATTAGCTAGGCAGGTGACCAAGCATGGATTGGTGAGTCCAGAATCTGGAACCTTTCAGATGTCAAACAAACGTACATCGGTGGATAATATACCAAGCTCATCCGGGACTGTGTGCGCTGAAGAAAATCATGGTAAAGCAATGGTTCTGGCGGCTAGAGAGCCCCAAGTCCCTCCTCTTCCGCCGGTGTATGTGTCACCGAGGAAGGACCGTAAGAGGCCGAAGAAGATAGGCAAAGGAGACACGGCAGAGATGGGTGAGGGGACAAGCGAGTTTGAGGAAGGGATGGAAACCACAACAACCAACAATGAAGCATCATCGGCGGGCTCTGGCGAGGAGCACCGCTGGGCGCAATGAGTGTTTTAAGTTGGAACTATCGTGGCGCGGGCAACGCTGCAACAGTTAGAGAGCTTCGCGAAATCGCGAAGGATTTTGCCCCTACCCTTTTATGTATTGTCGAAACACAGATTGGAAGGACAAGGGTAGAAAGTCTAGCAGGAACCATCGGTTATGATAATGGCTATGATGTAAGTAGTCAAGGTAGGAGCGGTGGTTTAGGAATATTCTGGGATAATCCAATAAAGATCGAAATTCTGGGTTACTCGGTGTATCATATTGATTGTTCGGTGGAGGAACCAAACACTGATCCATGGAGATTGTCTTTGTTTTATGGTGAAGCACAAACACACCTGAAAGGGCATTTCCCTACTTTATGTTTTGGATGATGATGACAACCCTTTGTTGGTCTAATCGTGTGCTATATGTTTCAGGTTCTCGATGCTTAGGCTTACATCGGATTGCTATTGCCTCTCATAGGAAAAGATCAAAGACGTGTCCTCTATGCTTTTATTTTCTTTGGTCGTAGAGTACCCGTACTATCAAGAGGGAATCCTCATTAGGAAGCTCTGGGGGAATCTTTTCACGTACACTTTCCTCACCCCTCATTTGTCTTCCTCAGTTGTGAGAGAGAGTGTTCCCCCTATCTTTCCTTCTGTTTTCTACTCTTCCCAGTGGTTGTATCGCCCCCTGGAGCGGTTGTACCGCTGGACCTTGTCGCTCTCCAGCTTTTACCGAGCGGTTGTACCGCTGCCTCCGGGCGGTGGTACCGCCACCTTGCTCAACAAAGGCTAGGGCGGTGGTTCTGGCCATGCACCGCTCAAGTACTGCTCAAGGTTCTGTTTTGATGCGGTTCTCGGGCGGTGGTGGCCCGGTTGATCCGATCGATCCTCATTGACCGGTACCACCGGTGGTCTGAGCGGTTCTTCCGCTCAGAACTTCGCCGTCCAAGAGCTCAAGGCCATGCGGTTGTTCCGGTCTTGCACCGCTCAAGTACCGGTCTCGTCTCTGTTCTGAGGCGGTAGTTGTGCGGTGGCTGGGCGGTTGGTCCGGTCATTTTTCTTAACCGGTTCTATCGCTCAGTGGCCCGGTTGTACCGCCTGGTAGGGTTCTGCAGCTACACCGTGAGTCCCGGTTGTACCGGGACAAGGACCGGTTGTACCGCTGCGGGGCTGAAAACGCAGCAACGGCTGGATTTTTAGGGTTGCTATATAAGAGTGTTTCTCCCACCTACCACTCTCACCTTTGACCTCTCTCACTCCACCATTAATGCACTTCAAGCTCTCTTGCCCGATCTCTCTCTCTAGCCACTCAAACTTGTTGATTTGCTAGGGATTGAAGGAGGAGACCTAGATCTACACTTCCACCAAAGGATATTTGCTTCCCCCATACTTTCTTGTGTGGATTTTGTTACTCTTGGGTGTTTGAGCACCCTAGACGGTTGAGGTCACCTCGGAGCCATATTCCATTGTGGTGAAGCTTCGTGGTTTCGTTGGGAGCCTCCAATTAAGTTGTGGAGAGAGCCCCAACCTTGTTTGTAAAGGTTCGGTCGCCGCCTTCAAGGGCACCAATAGTGGAATCACGGCATCTCGCATTGTGTGAGGGCGTGAGGAGAATACGGTGGCCCTAGTGGCTTCTTGGAGAGCATTGTGCCTCCACACTGCTCCAACGGAGACGTACTTCCTCTCAAAGGGAAGGAATTTCGGCAACACATCCTCGTCTCCACCGTCTCCACTCTTGGTTATCTCGTGCCTTTACTTGTGCAAGCTTATTTGTATCATATCACTTGCTTGCTTGTGTTCCTATCCTTGTTGCATCATATAGGTTGTTCACCTAGTTGCATATCTAGATAACCTACTTTGATGCAAAGTTTAAATTGTTAAAGAAAAGCTAAAAATTGTTAGTTGCCTATTCACCCCCTCTAGTCAACCATATCGATCCTTTCAATTGGTATCAGAGCCTCATCTCTTTATTAAGGACTTTACCGTCCGAAGAGTATGGTTGATACCGTAGACGGTGTGGAGGAACACTCCGGTGCGAATCCGACCTCGTCTACGGGCGATGGGGGAACCTCGGTCTCTCGTGAGGAGTTCAATGTGGCCTTGGAGACATTGAAAACCTCCATGACGACCGAGGTTGAAAGCATGTTTACTAAATTCCTTGAGGGGCTTAAACTGTCCACCGCACCGTTAAAAGTGGGTGATCCCACCGACAAGGTGACGGATGCTATCTCCGATAAGGGGGAAGCTAGTAGTGAAAAGGCTCCTTCTTCTAGTGGTAAAAATGGCACCGGCATCTTTGCTCATGTGGAACCACCACTTGTTTATGGTGGACCGGTTCCCTCCACTCATTTGAATCATGCCGATCCTCCCCCTAAGATTGTGAAAAATGAGGACTTTGATTCTTGGGTTTACCGCTTTAAACGTCATTTAAATCATGTGAACACTAACCTTTGGAGAATCATTGAAGAAGGTTTCTATCCGCATGATCCAAGCAACTTCACTCCTCGAGAAGCCGCGGATAATCAATTCAATGAGAATGCTCTCTTCATCATTCAAGATGCAATTCCACCCGAAGACCTACCTCATCTTCGTCCCTTCGCCTTGGCCAAAGATGCATGGCATTGTGTTGTCTCTCTCTACCGGGGAAGCGCAAGCATTCAACGCTCCAACTATAAAGTGGTGCAAGATGAGGCCGATGAGTTTGCAATAAAAGAAGATGAAGAACCTCGTGAGCTTTATCAGAGAGTAACCAAACTCGCGGTCTCACTACGAGATCACGGGAGCAAGGACACGGATGACAATTGGATCAAGCGCAAATTCCTCAAGGCAATGATGCCCTATCACAAGGCCATGTCCTCCATCATTCGTCAAAGACCGGACTTCCACACTTTGACCTCAAGCGAAGTGTTGGATGAGTTTGTGGCCATGAACATTTTGGACAAGACCGCCAACAATGTGGTGCTTCGTTCTCAAAGGGCAAAGAAGCCCAACCTTGCATTGAAGGCCAAGCTGTCCATTGAAGAAGAAGAAGAGGAAGAAGAGGAGAGCAACCCCGAGAATACAAAGTATGTATATCATGAACACATGGCACTCGCTTCAAGGCAATTTTGGAGCAAGAAAAACTTGAGGCCAAACTTTAGCAAAAACAACTCAAGTGGCACGAAGAGCAAGCAACGTGTAAGGACTTGCTACAGTTGTGGCAACGTGAGTCATTTTGTTGCAGAGTGCCCGTATGAGAAGAGGGAAGACAATGGTGGCAAGCTCATCCGAAAGGACAAGGCCAAGTCGTTCCCCAACAAGAGCAACTTCACCAAGAAGACTCCTCCCAAGGCATTGGTGGTACAAGAAGAGTACAATGAGGATGATGACGATGATGAAGGTGATGAGTCGGTTGCCATGGCCTTCGTTGCCATTGCGACGACTCCACGGGTGTCTCTCTTCGACTCACCCAATGAGAGCATCACCGCCAAGTGCCTCATGGCTAAAGCCACCAACAAGGTAACCCCCAACATCAAAACTACCATCATTAATCATCCTTCTCCGACGGATAGCATTAATGAACTTGAGGGAACTAATGTGGAGGAGAATGAGTTTGAGACCTTTATGGGTAAACTCAAGGGCAAGTCCAAGAAGCACTTTGTTGCTCTCTTGGAACAACTTGGTGAAGCCAATGACATGATCGACGCTCACGAAGATACCATCTCTAAGATGGAAGGGCATAGCCGTGACTATGCCGATGAGATTTCGGATCTTTCCAATGCTCTTGAGGAAGAGCGTGGTCTTCGTTTGGCTCTTGAGGAGTCACACAACGAAGATCATGCTAAATTAAAGAAAGATCTTGATCATGCTCTTGTTGTTTCTCGTGTGCTAAATTCCGAGAAGGCCGAACTTGGGGTTGATCTTGCTAGACTCAAAGAGGAGTTTGATATACTTGACAAGGCCCACAAGGCCTTGAAGGGTATTCACGCTAGTCTCAAGGAGTCTCATGATCAACTCCAAGTGAAGCTAACTAAGGAGAAAGCCACATTTCCTCATATAGTTTTAATCGATAATGCAAATGCTACTAACCCGTGTTGTGAGCATATACATCTTGTTGAGGAAAATGCTAAGTTGAAGGAGCAGCTTGAGAAAGGCCTTGTGTCATGTATACAAGGTGAGAAGAACCTCAATGACCTTTTGAGTAGTCAAAAGGAAGTCGTGGCCAAGGAAGGGATTGGGTACGCACCCAAGCCCAAGAACAAGAAGAAGAATGACAAGGACAAATGACCTCCCCCTCTCAAGCAAACTTTTGTGAAGGAGGGAGAGGGTGCATCCAAGGAGAAGAAGAACGATGCGAAGGGTGGCGGTGCCGAGAAGGGCAATGCCACCCCTCCAAACAAAGCCGGCGACTTTAATCCTTCTTATGTGTTATGCCGTGCTAGTGATGGGCATGTTTATGCCAAATTTGTTGGTTCTCCCTATGAATACATTGAATGGTCTATTTGGGTTCCTAAGACCCTTGCTACTAACATCAAAGGACCCATTACAAAATGGGTACCTAAAATCAAGCATTAATCTCTTGTAGGTGTTTGCTTCCGGTGGGGGATCATGGTTGCTCGATAGTGGAGCTACAAATCATATGACCGGAAGCAAGGACTTGGTGGTGGACGTGCACAAGATTTCCTCTATGCCCACCAATGTCGAATGGGGTGATGCCTCGTCCTCTAAGGTATTGGGACTCGGTAAGGTTGTCATTTCTCATGATCTCACGATCGAGAAGGTCATGCTTGTAGAGTCCCTTGCATACAATTTACTTTCCGTTCGTCAACTTGCAATCATGGGCTTTGCCACCTTCTTTGATATTGATACCGTGGCCCTCTTGTGGAGCAAGACTCTTAAAGTAGCCTTTGTTGGGCATGTCGAGAACGGTCTATATGTGATTAACTTTTCGGAGCGACCCACTAAGACCGCGACATGCCTAATGGCTAAAGTTGATGTGGGATGGCTTTGGCATCGCCGTCTAGCCCATGTCAATATGAGATCTTTGCAAAGTCTTCTCAAGGGGGACCATGTCCGTGGACTAACAAATGTTAGTTTTGCTAAAGATCGTGCTTGCAGTGCTTGTATCGAAGGAAAGCTACATGAGAAGGCTCACCCTCCCACGACTATCATCTACTCAAAGAGGCCTTTGGAGCTCCTTCACATGGATCTCTTTGGGCCTCCATCCTTCGATAGTCTTGGGGGTAGGAAGTATTGCTTGGTGATTGTGGATGACTACTCAAGATACACTTGGGTGTATTTCCACAAGAGGAACATCGAGACCCAACAAACCGTCATTGACTTTGCAAATGAAGCACAACGTCAACACAATGCAAAGATCTTGACAATAAGAAGTGACAACGGCACTGAGTTCAAGAACTACACCTTGGATGAGTTTCTTAGTGATGAGGGGATCAAGCATCAATACTCCGCACCTTACACCCCTCAACAAAATGGTGTTGCGGAGAGGAAGAACCGGACGTTGATGGATGCGGCAAGGATCATGATGGCGGGGTTCAAGTCTCCGTACAACTTTTGGGCCGAAGCCATCAACACCGCGTGTCATGCATCCAATCGGCTCTACCTCCACAAGGGCTTGAACAAGAATCCATATGAGATACTCACCGGTAACAAGCTCAACCTCAAGTACTTCCGAGTGTTCGGGTGTAAGTGTTTCATTCTCAAGAAAGGTGTTCGGTTGTCTAAATTCGAGGCTAGATCTTATGAGGGCATATTTGTTGGTTATGCTACAAACTCTCATGCTTACCGTGTCCTCAATAAATCCACGGGACTTATTGAGGAGACGTGTAACGTGGAGTTTGATGAGAATAACGGCTCCCAAGTGGAGAAAAGTGGCACTTGTGATGTAGGTGATGAAATTCCTCCCCAAGCCATAAGAAGAATGGGTGTTGGCTTTATCCTACCCATTGAGGAACCCCTTGTGGCCGAAAGAGAAGGACAAAGCTCCACTCAAGTGGAGCCATCACCAACCCAAGGCTGCTCAAGACGGTGTTGTCACACCAAGTGATGCCCAAGGTCAAGTTCTCTCCTCCGGGCAACTTCAAGAACAAGAACAAGCTCAAGACGACGCTCAAGATGATCAAGTGACTACTTCTCGTCTCACCCCCGAGGAGGAATTGGAGCGTCGTGCCGCCAAGGTTGCTTCCAAGCTCTCCACCAAGGATCATCTCATGACGAATGTGCTTAGAAGCTTAAGAAAGGGGGTAAGCACTCGTAGACAATTAGCAAACTATTGTGAGCATCACGCGCTTGTCTCTTGTGTCGAACCCCACAAGGTCTATGAGGCGCTAGAAGATCCGGATTGGCTCAATGCCATGCATGAAGAACTCAACAACTTCGAGCGCAACAAAGTGTGGAGATTGGTGCCAAGACCGACGGGAACCACAATGTCATTGGAACCAAGTGGATATTTAAGAACAAGCAAGATGCCCATGGGATTATCATTCGCAACAAGGCTCGTTTGGTAGCACAAGGCTACTCCCAAGTCGAGGGTATCGACTACGGTGAAACCTTTGCTCCCGTTGCTCGTCTTGAATCCATTCGCATGTTGATTGCATATGCTTCTCATCATAACTTTAAGTTACAACAAATGGATGTGAAGAGTGCTTTTCTTAATGGTCCCATTAATGAATTGGTTTATGTCAAGCAACCCCCCGGGTTCGAGGATCCCTACTTTCCCGATCATGTGTATCAACTCGATAAGGCACTCTATGGCCTTAAACAAGCCCCACGTGCGTGGTATGACCACCTTACCGAGTTGTTACAAGACCGTGGTTTTGAAGTTGGGCTAATCGACCCCACTCTTTTTACTAAGAAGGTCAAAGGGGAGTTGTTTGTGTGCCAATTATATGTTGATGATATTATCTTTGGTTCCCCTAACAAAGCTTTCAATGAGGAATTTGCCGCTCTCATGACCTCAAAGTTCGAGATGTCTTCCATGGGAGAGTTGAAGTTCTTTCTAGGGTTCGAAGTGAAGCAAAGAAGAGAAGGAACCTTCATCAACCAAGCCAAATATACTCAAGACATGCTCAAGTGATGTCAAGCCGGCTTCCACTCCAATGCCCACCAAGTGCCAACTTGACATAGATCCCAATGGTAAAGCGGTGGATCAAAAGGTATATCGCTCCATGATAGGTTCCTTGCTTTACCTTTGTGCATCTAGACCGGATATCATGTTGAGTGTGGGAATTTGTGCATGGTTTCAAGCCGCACCTAAGGAAAGTCACTATGTGGCGGTCAAACGAATCTTTCGATATTTGGCTCATACCCCAAACTTTGGCCTATGGTACCCAAGAGGAGCAAACTTCAAGCTTGTAGGGTATTCGGATTCCGATTGGGCGGGAGACAAAGTGGATAGGAAGTCCACTTCCGGAGGGTGCCAATTCCTTGGTTGCTCTTTGGTAAGTTGGTCTTCCAAAAAGCAAAGTTGTGTGTCTCTCTCGTCCACCGAAGCGGAGTATGTGGTGGCCGGTAGTTGTTGTGCACAACTCTTATGGATGAGGCAAACTTTAAAGGACTACGGTGTCATTTGTGACAAAGTGCCTCTTTGGTGTGACAATGAAAGTGCCATGAAGATCTCTCTCAACCCGGTGCAACACTTCAAGACGAAGCATATTGAGATCCGGTATCACTTCATCCGGGATCACATTAGGCGAGGAGAGATCGAGCTCAACTATGTCAACACTCATGATAACCTTGCAGATATCTTCATGAAGCCCTTGGATGAAGCAAGATTTCGCGAGTTAAGGCATGAGCTAAATATCATTGATTCGAGCAATGTTGCTTGAACCCTTGCACACCCCACCATACTCAACGTGGTGTCTTGTTAGATGTAGGCATGGACATAGGGGGAGTGATGTTCTCTCAATGAACTCTCCCTCCCCCCATTATGCATAAATTGATCAAGTCTTTCACATTAGCCATGTTTGATGGTACTTGTGCTTCAAAGACGAGTTTTGGTCATGGACCCAAGGATAATTCTTCGCGGTGCCATACCAATTGACTCAAACATAGGTGGCTCCGGCCACCGTCCTCTCTTGGGGAGGTTGGAGTTAGCTTTTTGTTCTCGTGTTGTTTTCTCTCGTTCTTTCTTTGCTCTTTGCGTTGGGTTCTCCTAGGGTGTTGTTTCTCTCCTGTTTCGTGCTCTTTCTTCCCCTCCTCGGATTGCACTCATTTGATCTTGGCTTGGGCATAGGTGGTCGGGCGGTACAACCGGGATCACGGGCGGTTCTACCGCTGGTACCTGGTTGTGCCGTCCCAATGGGTCTCCGTTCGGTGCTTGGGCGGTTCCACCGCTCAAACCCATGGTAACCTACGTCCGGTACTACCGGTGGACGCCGGGCGGTACTACCGCTGCCTTCCAAGCACCGGAAGTATTGCCTCCAACCACCGGTCTGTACCAGACGAGCGGTACAACCGCTCCCCGGAGCGGTACTACCGGGGCGTGTCTACGGGCCTATATATACTCGACGGGGCTGAAGGGTTTTCTTTTTCCCTTCGCCCTCGTTCCTCTTCTCTGTGCCCTAGCCGCCGGCCCTCTTTGCCCCTGCCCCGGAGTGCGTCTCGCGCTTCGGATCCTTGGGCTCTCCGTGGATTCTCTCCGTGGAAGCCTCCCGATCTCTTCCCATGGATGGTGGTAATGCCTCGTGTTCTTTGCTCCTAGATCTTTCTAGGGTTCTTCCTTTGTCTAGGGCATTACTTCACTTTCCGCGATTAGTGTTTGAACTATGGAGTAGAAGAGATCTTTGTTTGCCTCCTGTCTTGTTTGCAGCACTTAGAATTCGGAATATTACTTGTGTGATTAGTATGCCTCGGTTAGATCTATCTCCCCTGGTAGTGCCACTGTCAGCGGTTCTACCGCCCCTACGGGCGGTACAACCGCTGGAGCGGCACTACCGGCGGAGGATCCGGTACAACCAGAGTATATCAACCACCCAGTACTGTTCTATCTTCTCTGTGGCTGCAACATGTTCCTTTTCTGCTAGTGTGTGCAATCCTCTCACCCTTGCTGGTTTTTGTGTGCTCTTTTCGTGTGTGTGTTCAGGTGGCTCTAGTTCTCGCTCTGCTCCTTGCAAGACCAAGAAGAGGGCACGAAGGACCTTGCGCCCGGTTGTGTCTGATGATGAAGAAGAAGTTGTGATTCCCACCAAGCCCACTCGCCATGAAAAGTCTGCAGCTGCTAAGCAACGTGTGGTTAGGTCGTTGCATCGTTGGAAAGCCAAGGAATGGGAAGCCTTCCGATCGAAGAATCCGTATGAGGTTCCCATTGCTCCTCGTTGGACCACCGTTCAGTTCCAGAATGAGATGCAAGTGTGGATTGTTCATGAACTCTTTGAGCACAACAAGAACAGATATGCCAAGTAGTGGACAATTGACCTTGATCATTGGAGGAACAACCTGGAGTATTTTGGTGAGGCGCTGGCTCTCTGCGAGGAGTTTGATCTTGTCAAGCTCATGTCAGTCAACTGTGACTTTGATGTTCAACTCATCCATCAGTTCTATGCCACGGTTCATTTTGGGGAAGATGATGCGCGCACTCTCACCTTCATGTGTCGTGATGAATTGTTTCAAGTTCCCTGGAGGGCATTCTGCAATGCTATTGGGTACGAGGATACCGGTCTGGAAGGAAGGGGTGGCATTCGTCCTCATGACTTTCCTGAGTCCATGCTTAAGGAGAAGCTTGCCCCTCTGTACATTCGGGGCCGTGGGATTATTGGAGAAGGTCTATGATATCATGCACCGAGTGTTCCGCAATGTGCTCTTGCCCAAGGTGGGCAATCAAGATGAGATTCATGGTTATCTGGTTGATTTGATGGTTGCTATGAAGACCATGGTGGGGACAGGGGCAACGTTTGATGTGTCCAATTGGATGTGGCATGAGATGTACAACATGGTCATCTACCGTAAAGTCCCAATCTATGCTCCGTTTGTCATGTGCTTTCTGAACTCTGTGTGGGCTGTTCGTCGTCCTGGAGAGCTCCTCACTTCTCCAGACAACCTCACTGTTCATGAGGTCAAGCTCCTTAAGAAGAAGAAGCATGCCGAGCCTCGCTTCCCTGCCAATGCTCCTGAGGATGTATATGCTACTTCTGACGATGAGGACTTTGAGTTGGAGCCAGGGGCCAAGCCTTCATGGGTGGCCAAGCTCACTGCCAAGGTGAAGAAGACCTTTTGTCTCCAGGCTGACATCCAGAAGAGGATGTATGAGGCACATGTCAATGATAAGCTTGCACGACGTCGCCAAATTGCAATGATGAAGCACCTCAACATGCCGGTTCAGAGTGGCTCTGAGAAGAGCATCACCCTGGAGGAGCGTTGGATATCTACCCATAGCACCTGGACTGATGATGAAGCCCCTCCCCAGCCATCCTCCTCGTTTGCAGCAGCTGACAATGCCATGGAAGAATCCGATCACGATGACGATGACGACTCTGATGATGAGGATCCAGATGCGACCGAGGAGTCAGAGGAGGACGCCTGAGCTTTGGGACACTAGCTTCGCTCTTTTCCTTTTTGGTGTCTTGATGCCAAAGGGGGAGAGGGTTCTATAGGTCTCGGGGATTTGCATGGGTTTTTCTTTTTCTCGTTTTCTCGTGTTGGTCTTTGTTCGTGGACTTGTTTCGTTCCTTGCTGTGTGTGAGACTTGTTACTCCTGTTACCTTTCCGTTCATCGGTCATTATCGTTATTATTGCACTCTAAGTATTATATTGTCTCTCTTTTTTATGCTCAGAGTGGTGAGTCTATAAAATCTAGGGGGAGTCTAGTCTTGAAAGTGTGCCCATGCTTTCTAACAGCTAGTTCCTATTGGGGCACATATTCAGGGGGAGTTCCGTCTAGATTTCATTGACTTATCTCTTGCAAATCGTGTTGTTGTCATCATCCACCAAAAAGGGGGAGATTGAAAGGGCATTTCCCTACTTTATGTTTTGGATGATGATGACAACCCTTTGTTGGTCTAATCGTGTGCTATATGTTTCAGGTTCTCGATGCTTAGGCTTACATCGGATTGCTATTGCCTCTCGTAGGAAAAGATCGAAGACGTGTCCTCTACGCTTTTATTTTCTTTGGTCGTAGAGTACCCGTACTATCAAGAGGGAATCCTCATTAGGAAGCTCTGGGGGAATCTTTTCACATACACTTTCCTCACCCCTCATTTGTCTTCCTCAGTTGTGAGAGAGAGTGTTCCCCCTATCTTTCCTTCTGTTTTCTGCTCTTCCCAGCGGTTGTACCGCCCCTGGAGCGGTTGTACCGCTGGACCTTGTCGCTCTCCAGCTTTTATCGAGCGGTTGTACCGCTGCCTCCGGGCGGTGGTACCGCCACCTTGCTCAACAAAGGCTAGGGCGGTGGTTCCGGCCATGCACCGCTCAAGTACCGCTCAAGGTTCTGTTTTGATGCGGTTCTCGGGCGGTGGTGGCCCGGTTGATCCGGTCGATCCTCGTTGACCGGTACCACCGGTGGTCTGAGCGGTTCTTCCGCTCAGAACTTCGCCGTCCAAGAGCTCAATGCCATGCGGTTGTTCCGGTCTTGCACCGCTCAAGTACCGGTCTCGTCTCTGTTCTGAGGCGGTAGTTGTGCGGTGGCTGGGCGGTTGGTCCGGTCATTTTTCTTAACCGGTACTACCGCCCAGTGGCCCGGTTGTACCGCCTGGTAGGGTTCTGCAGCTACACCGTGAGTCCCGGTTGTACCGGGACAAGGACCGGTTGTACCGCTGCGGGGCTGAAAACGCAGCAACGGCTGGATTTTTAGGGTTGCTATATAAGAGTGTTTCTCCCACCTACCACTCTCACCTTTGACCTCTCTCACTCCACCATTAATGCACTTCAAGCTCTCTTGCCCGATCTCTCTCTCTAGCCACTCAAACTTGTTGATTTGCTAGGGATTGAAGGAGGAGACCTAGATCTACACTTCCACCAAAGGATATTTGCTTCCCCCATACTTTCTTGTGTGGATTTTGTTACTCTTGGGTGTTTGAGCACCCTAGACGGTTGAGGTCACCTCGGAGCCATATTCCATTGTGGTGAAGCTTCGTGGTTTCGTTGGGAGCCTCCAATTAAGTTGTGGAGAGAGCCCTGCCTTCAAGGGCACCAATAGTGGAATCACGGCATCTCGCATTGTGTGAGGGCGTGAGGAGAATACGGTGGCCCTAGTGGCTTCTTGGGGAGCATTGTGCCTCCACACCGCTCCAACGGAGATGTACTTCCTCTCAAAGGGAAGGAACTTTGGCAACACATCCTCGTCTCCACCGTCTCCACTCTTGGTTATCTCGTGCCTTTACTTGTGCAAGCTTATTTG
The DNA here is from genome assembly GCF_018294505.1 of Triticum aestivum. Lineage (NCBI taxonomy): Eukaryota > Viridiplantae > Streptophyta > Magnoliopsida > Poales > Poaceae > Triticum > Triticum aestivum. The sequence continues at coordinate 45,521,118 of NC_057803.1, forward strand.
TATCATATCACTTGCTTGCTTGTGTTCCTATCCTTGTTGCATCATATAGGTTGCTCACCTAGTTGCATATCTAGACAACCTACTTTGATGCAAAGTTTAAATTGTTAAAGAAAAGCTAAAAATTGTTAGTTGCCTATTCACCCCCCCCCTCTAGTCAACCATATCGATCCTTTCAACACCTAAGATACCAAACTTGGGATGTTTTGAAAGGAATTGGATCTTTGAGCAATCTCCCGTGGGTTTGCATAGGGGATTTCAATGAGGTGCTACGTCCAGAGGAACAAGAAGGTATTGGAGAAAGGAGCAATGCACAGATTCAGGGTTTTCGGGAGGCGGTGGATGTATGCATGTTGATGGATATTGGCTATCAAGGACGTTTTTGGACTTATGAAAAGAAGGTGGCCAGAGGGAGCTATACTCGGGTAAGGTTGGACAGGGCAATAGCCACTACTGAATGGAGCGAGAGGTACCCGGATGCCCATCTTAAGCATCTGATAGCGGCTACTTCTGATCATTGTCCTATCTTGCTGAATTTCAATGGAACTCGCCCTCCAGATCAGAAGAAAAATTTCAAATATGAAGTAATGTGGGAGACCCATGAAACATGGTCAGAGACCATATCGTCAAGTTGGGCAGGGGGAGGCCCGATAGCAAGCATGGATGAGTTGCGGACAAAGCTGAGAAGAATATCGAATGAGCTAGGGGCGTGGAACAGGAATACTTTCGGCTCTGTGAGGAAAGAAATAAAGAATTTGAAGCATGAATTGGAACGTTTACGTAGTGATCCAACCAGGTCTGCACCATCCCATGTGGAACTCAAAATCAATGAGAAACTTATTGAGCTTTACCATAGGGAAGAGTTGATGTGGAGGCAACGATCAAGGCTGGAGTGGCTTTTGGCCGGAGATAAAAAATACCCGGTTTTTTCATCTACGGGCAAGCCAGAGACAGAAGAGGAATATGATCAAGGCTCTTGCTGATTCATTAAGAGTGGTGACAGAGGAACCGGGCACCTTAAAAGCACTTGTAACAGATTTTTACAAGAGTTTATATACATCGGAAGGAGTGTCAGGGATGGAGGAAGTATTATCAAAGGTTCCAACTAAAGTAACAGAGGAGATGAATGCCATGTTACTTGCACCATACACAAAGGACGAGGTAAAAACTGCTCTCTTCCAGATGGTTCCAACAAAAGCACCGGGACCGGATGGTTTTCCAGCACACTTCTATCAAAGGCATTGGGACATTTGTGCGGATGAGGTGACGAATGCGGTTTTGAGAATTGTAAAAGGGGAGGAAGGAGCTGAATGTGTCAACGATATGGTTTTGGTGCTCATCCCAAAGGTTTTGAACCCAACCCAACTCTCTCAATTTCGTCCGATCAGTTTATGTAACGTTATCTATAAAATTGCGTCCAAAGTGGTTGCCAACAGGCTAAAGAGAATTCTTCCCGACATCATATCTGAAGAGCAGTCAGCGTTTGTTCCGGGAAGGTTAATCACAGACAATATCATTTGTGCTTATGAGTGTTTGCACTTCATGAAGAGAAGCAAGGCCAAATCAAATAGCTACTGCGCCCTAAAGCTTGACATGATGAAAGCTTATGACCGAATGGAGTGGCCTTATCTCAAGGCTATGATGGAAAAGTTGGGCTTTGCACAATCATGGATACAGGTAGTAATGAACATGGTGCAGTCTGTCAAGTTCTCAGTTCTTTTTAATGGTGAAAAGTTAGAACAATTTGAACCCACTCGAGGTATCCGACAGGGAGAGCCTATCTCTCCTTACCTTTTCTTGATTGCGGCAGAGGGCCTTTCGTGCCTACTAAAATCGAGTTCTAAGTCGACTAGTCTGGAAGGGATCAAGGTGGCACCAACAGCTCCGGCTGTGAACCATCTCCTTTTCGCGGACGACAGCCTGCTGCTTTTTAAGTCAAGTGTTGAGGGAGCCGTGACAGTGTCAAACCTATTGGAGACGTATTGCAAAGCTTCGGGGCAAAGAATAAATAATGAAAAGTCATCCATCTTTTTCAGCAAGGGGTGTCCTCAGGTGATGAGGGATAACATAAAACAAATTTTGAACGTGCACAATGAGTCTTTGAGTGATAGGTACCTTGGGATGCCTACTGATGTGGGTCAATCAAAAATGGGCACGTTCAAATACTTGAGAGACAGAGTATGGGAGAAAGTCAGAGGGTGGATGGAGAAACTATTGTCTGCAGCTGGTAAGGAGGTGCTTATCAAGTCAGTAGCCCAAGCCATCCCAGTTTACTCTATGGCCTGTTTCAGATTACCCCGAGGTTTGTGTGAAAATATTACCTCATTAATCAGGCAATTTTGGTGGGGAAGCAAGCAAGGAAGGAGGAAGCCAGCATGGGTAGCATGGGATGTTATGACTCAACCAAAATACATGGGAGGTATGGGTTTTAGAGATATTGAAATTTTCAACCTTGCTTTGTTGGCCCGCCAAGCTTGGAGGTTAATGGATGATCCGAATTCTTTAAGTGCAAGAATACTCAAGGCTGCATATTTCCCGACTTGTTTTTTCCTGGAAGCACAAATAGGGAATCGCCCCTCGCAAATCTGGCGAGCTGTCATTGATGGAAGGGACATATTAAGGCAAGGGCTCATCCGGCGAGTCGGAGATGGAAGTACCATAGAGATTTGGGAGACAAACTAGATACCTAGGGTTGGTCCGTTGCGCCCCATAACAACCATATCAGACAACCCTCCGGTGTTGGTGTCTGAACTGATTGATGAAACGACAGTGACGTGGAGAGAAGAGCTAATAAGAGCAAACTTTATATCTTTTGGTGCTGACGCTATTATGTCTATCCCGCTGTGCACAAGGTTTATTGATGATTTTTGGGCATGGGAGGCCGAGAGAAACGGGAGATTCAAAGTAAGATCATGTTATCGGATGGTCATGAACAAAAAATATCTTAGAGAGAACTGGATAGAGGAAAATGCAGGAGCATCAGATTTGAGCACGAGCAGCAAAGCATGGAAGGATCTTTGGCACACTAAAGTCCCAGCAAAACTGAGGGTTTTCTTATGGAGACTTGCGCAACATTCCATGCCATCCATGGATGTCCTGCATCATTGCAACATGTCGACCACGCACCTCTGCGCTCTGCGGTTGTGCTGATTCATGGAGGCATGCTCTTTTTTGACTGCACCATGTCACGTTGTATCTGGTCGCTGTCAGATGTTTCATTGGTTGAACGAGTAAGCGTGAACATGGATACGAACACCCGGAATTGGCTCTTTGCAATGCATGATCACCTGCCACAAAATGAGTTTGTTCTTTTGGCTGTAACCCTTTGGTTAGTATGGAAGGAGAGACGTAAAGCAATATATGAAAGAATTTTTCAAAGTCCAGACTCAACACATCAGTTTATTCTAGCCTATCTGAGGGACCTTGAAACACTTGAGGAGGTAGGAAGTAAACAACCAGAGAGGCGACAATGCAGACCCAGTCAATGGATCAAACCTCCTGACGAAATGTTTAAGTTCAATGTAGATGCTGCAGTACCACAAAGCCGATCGCGCGGCATAGCAGTAGCTATATGTCGTGACCAGGATGGGAATTTTCAGGGGGCATCAGCGCTAGTGGTGAAAGGAGTTTTTGATCCTCCAACAGTTGAGGCTCTTGCTATCCGGGAAGCGTTGGCACTTGCTGCAGATCTGAATATACAGAGTGCACATATAGCTTCAGATTGCAGGACTGTGGTAGATGATATTAAGAAAAGGAACCCGGCTAGCTATGGGGCGATCCTACATTAAATAATAGATCAGAGCTCTTCTATAAGTAGATGTAGCTTTGTGCATGAGTTTAGGAGCTCGAACTTCGAGGCTCACAATCTAGCGAAGCATTGTTTAAAGTTAGGGGTGGGCCGCCATGTTTGGTTAGGTCACCCTGGTAATCTCTCTTTTGTATCTCTGAACATCGTTTTGGTCTAAATAAAGCTTCGGGGGATTGTCTCAAAAAAAGACTGTAGCGTTTCAAGTACTGTAGCGATATCAGTTACTTCAGCCCCACTAGTAAGCTTGCACATGCAACGCACGTTCCAAACGTTGATCTTACTAAATAGTAAGCGTCCAAGTGCCTGGTGTTTTATCAATCAAGAGATATGAACCGGATGGATGCCGGAGGCTCCTCAGCGATTTGAGCTTCTCGGCCGTCCGATCGTTTTCTTGATTGCGTTCTGGCCGTTGGATCTCGGGCTCGGTCGTCGTGGGCCGTCGGATATTTACCGGATCGTTGTGAGCCGTTAGATAAAATTCAGTGTGCCCCGGTCGTGCCACCGCGCATAATTCCAGCGCCCCCACGAGGGCATTTTCGTCATTTCACCTGGTGGGAGAAATGCCCAATAGCGCTGAGGTGAGTCCGTGGACAGCGAGCACCGGATCGTTCCCCTCCCCCTCCCGCTCGCTCGCTCTCCTCTCCTCCCCGCCCCCTTCCTCGAAACCCTAGCCGCCGCTACCCATCGCGCCCTACAGCGCCGCCGCTCTCGCGACGCCGTCGCTGCTCTCCTCTCCCTCTCTCCGACCCGAGCCGCCGCCCTCCTCTGCGTCTCCGACCTCCTCCCCATGGGATTGCAACAGATCCCCCCAGCAATGACGACGAGCAGCAGCGGAGGAAGGACGAGGAGCACGACGGCGGCGGCGGGGAGCAGCAGCAGCAGGCCAAGGCGGCGCTGCCCTTCTCCGTCATGTGCGTGCGGATCTCTCGCAACACCTACCCCAACCTCCACGCCCTCCGCAACGCCTCCCACGTTGGTCTCACCGACGCCCCACATGTCAAGATCTCCGAGGGCGACTTCGGACACATCCTTGACGACGTGCCCCACCTCGCTGACTACTACGTTCCGGTGAGCAGCCCCCCTCCCCCTAACCTGCTCCTCCTCACTCGACCGCGAGTCATGGTTCACTGTGACCTGCGGGTGCCATCATTTCAGCTCGTGGTGATTGGTTTTGTGCGGTGCAGCTTTAGCTAAGTGACTGTCAGTACGAGCGAAATGATCCGACGCTGATTTGGCTGGAAACGTGACCGCGATGTGTGCGGGGTTTGGTCGATTTGGGATTTCTGTTGTTGAGCCACGAATACAGAGTGCTTAATGTCATCTCAATTTTTCTTACGTTCCAGCTCCACTATTAGTGTTGTTAAGCTGCTGAGAATAGAAAGCAATGTAGCAGGAATACAGAAGTTGAGGTTTTCATTGCTTTGGTCATACAATTTTTTAAACTATATACTAGAAGAACAGGGTACTCATTCCTGCCTTCTAAGAAACTATGTAATTGACTGCTAATGTTGGTTGTAATACATTGCTAGACACAGAGTTGTACATTTTTCAGTTAGGTTTTTGCAAATCAAACTATATTCAACAAGGCATCTCTCCTTTTGAAACACGAACACTCAGCCAGGGTACGCTACGCCCCTCTCATGTTCCTTTCATTTTTTCCTTAGTTGGGTTCAGAGATCATTGCACAATAAAACTGATCGATAACATTTTCATTGTGGTTCTCTAATCTTTTGAACTTGTTAGAAGTTTTCTAAAATCCAATTGTTTGTTATTTTTGGTGCTTTTCAGGTGACCCATTGCAGTTCAGAGATGGTTTATATGAATTGCTTATGATCTAGGCCGCTACCAAACGCCTCTGGAGAGCAGTATACTATTTCTGCATTTACCAACACGTGAGTCCTTGCTCACATGGATTACATATTCCTATAGAAAATAGATTACTTTGTTAATAGAGTATTAATGAGTCTGGCTAGATTCTTTGCTCACACGGACTAGATATTCCTATAGAGAATAAATTTCTTTGCTAAAAAGTATTGATGAGTATGGCTACAGGAGATAGTGATTCTTTTGTAGCTCTTGATTTTGCTACTTATGCAAGGTTTTTGGCTTTAACCTTTTTTTGGGGGGAAAGATCATCCTTTCTGCACTTTATTCCCTCAAGATAAACTGTGTGATGGGATGAGTATGCATACAACACAACTATTGAACCAATGACCATGCTTGAATATATATTAAATTAGACATATTTTTTTAGTTATGACTTTTTTATCATTCTGAAGGTTCTTTATTCTAAGGTGAAAAGGGATTTTTGATTTTCCTTCTACAATCAAAGTATCGTATCATGATAGTACCTACATGTCATGTTGAATGCTATAAAGAACATGATCAATTGGTTTCACAAGGAGATGAATATGGACTGGTTTAGGAAAAGAAAATATTTTGTACGTATGCATTGGTAATTGTTCCTCAAAAAGATGCTGGTTAAACTGAGTCATGTTTTGTATCTTGGTCTGTACCCTGCCTAATATCCTAATATTGAACGTGAACTTCAGATATGGAGTATTGGTTCTCCTGATCCTAACTTCACATTAGATGGCCACTCAAAAGGTGTGAACCGTGTTGATTACTTCACCGGTGGTGATCGACCATTTTTTATTACTGGATCTGATGATCAGACTGCAAAGGTGTGTCATCTGCAATGAATTGTGCTATTGTGAGGGTATATTGGGATTGATCTGACTTATTACTCAATTTGTTGGATCAGGTTTGAGATTACCAAACCAAGAGATGTGTTCAAACACTTGAAGGACATGCACACAATGTGTCTGCTGTCTGTTTCCATCTAGAACTACCTATTATAATTACTGGCTCAAAGGATGGCACAGTTCGCTTGTGGCACTCTACAACCTACAGGTACTCTCTCTCTCATACTATGATATTGCTTGGGGATGATACTAGCAGTGCACTCTCCGAAAACCAGCTTTGTTTTACTAAAATCTATTTACTTACACACAAATACAGTTACTGGCCGAAGTTTTTTTCTTCTACATGTTTTTTGTTTGCAATAATAGTAATATCTTCTGCACTGGACTATACACATTCGTTATTTCCCAACTCATGCCAGTTTATTTCTTTAAATTGGCAGTGTAGATAGTGCCTTGTTCATGAATCATGAGCAAGAATGTGGTCTATTCTTAATTCTTCCATTTCTCCCAAGCATTTAATTATTTCTTTTCTTGTAGAACAAGTGAATAACACTTTGCTTGATGCACTTACAGGCTTGAGAACACTCTATGGTCTTGAGCGAGTTTGGGCTTTAGGATACATGAAGGGGTCAAGAAGGTAATGAATATTTTGCTCTTCCTCTATTTCAGTTCTATGGTAATATGGTCAATGTGAAGGGCCAATACACGAATATGTCTTCTCATCTGCTACTGAAGCTCCACACGCACTAACAATCCATTTTCTTTTTCTGCGACACAATTTCCTATATTGTGACAACATTGTGTATCTGCTAAACTGTTTCTCCCAAAAAAATCTTCATTAAAAATGCATAGTTCATGCTTTTATTTATTGTTCTTTCCTTTCAAGTTAAGGTAGTGATATATGATATTTTAATTTTTATAGGATTGTGATTGGATATGATTTAGGGAAAATTATGATAAAAATTGGCCGTGAAGTTCCAGTTGCTAGCATGGACAATAGTGAAAAAATCCTATGGGCAAAACATAACGAAATCCAAACTGTTAGTATCAAGACTGTTGGTGCAGGCAATGAGGTTCTTCTTCTTTGCCATGTTAAATGTGCAGGATTGTGAGTTACTTTTGGTGTAACCACATTTTTACATTTAGATATCCTATTATTTCCGGCATTTACAGTTGCTGCGGTATAATAAAGCTCTTCTACTGAAGTGAAATGCATAAGTTCATGATTAGTATTAGCACAATATGGAATTGAGTGTTGGTTTTGAATTAAATTTCGATGGTTTAAAGAAGTGCGCATGAGGTTGTTATGACTTATGGATAAACACGTCATACGTGCCTTGATATTTTTGCACGTTGCCTTTACATGAAACTTTAGGAGATAGGCTCCTCTAGGATTTATATAGTTTCATTCTCTCAGTAGGTTAAGCTGATTTGCCTTGTCGCCTGTTCTTTCTTCCTCTACGTTTGTCTGTTCTTCCTTGATTTGGATCTGGTTTGTTTGCAGGTCTGTCGTTAGTTTAGCTGCTACGTCGGATCTGATGCTGTTTTCCCGATATATAGGTATGCATCCATTCTGCTCCCTTTCTAGGCCGCCGTCTACCGCATATATTTGATTTTACCTTTGATTTGCTGCAGATTTGTTTGTTGCCTCTTGTTTCACGTTCTTCCGGTCGATCGCTTGCTCGATCTGTGCCTGGACATCATCTCCATGTCGCGGCTTCGTGAACGGATCTTCAGGTCGACCACTCTTCTCCTCCTCCTTACTCCTCTTTTTCCCTAGGTTGGTGTTTGTACATCGTGGCGCTTTTCTCCCCACTTGATACAAGAACGATTGTATAATTTCTTTCTATGCACTTCATCAAGCACATAATTTAACTAAAACTTGTGGTTTGTTATGGGGCCTGCATTTGTAATGGTTCATTAAGGTATCTTCAGTATTTTTTGTTTCTTTCCCTGTTTTGTCTTTCCCTGTTTTGTCATCTTTAGTATTTTTTGTTTCTTCATACGTGCATTTTTATCGTCCCAACAATCCACTGGCCTGACGGGCACGCCAAGGCACACATTTAATTATCAGAAGATGGTTCTGTTTTTATGGGGCCTGCATTTGTAATGGTTCATTAAGGTCACCATTGAGCCGCCTTCTGTACTTTAGAGGCGTATTGTGCGGCTACACGTTTGTGTTTTTTTATCCATTCACCCATTGCAATGTAAATTCAAGTTCTTGGATTTTATTTCTTGTTTCTTCTTTTTGGTGAGCGAGTTGGCTAATTGAGCTATTTTCCTCTTGGTTTGTTGCAGCAATTGGGAAGGATCGTCCTGTATTATCTATCATGGTTATTAGCTAGCAAGAGTGATGCCACAAGTGGATCTGCCCAGTAAATTTGTTAATTACTTCCTTGCAAGAATGAGTTGAGTTTGGTTTCTAATCCCTCAAGTCTATTCAAGATTGCCCATTTTTAGTTACATACAAATATGCACCTTGATTGCTATGCATAATCACGTAGGTAATTCCATCTCTTTTTGTTGATGCTTTATCCTGCTTGGATCATATATGCTTCTGTATAACACTGATTGAGGTGGACAATTATAAATTTACTACACGCATATAAGCTTTCTATACATAGATAACTAGAGCATTATAAAGTAGTGTGTCATGTTCTAATTATAAATGAAGAGAAAGTTAAGAACTTTGTAATTACATAGTAATCATGGCTAGATCGTAGAAGTTAGAGATGTACAAATGATTGATTAAAAATATATATTTATATTTGCAACAACACAATGGATCATGCCAGGTAAATATTTTTGTAGAATATAAGTCAGGTTTAGAACTTTTGACCACGACAGCTGAAAAACCAAAGTAAATCCATCGTATATATTCAGTATAATGTATATTTAGATATTCATGGCGCTGCATAAGCTTAATTAAGTTCCCTGGGAGCACTAGTTGCTCGTGTATACATGTATTTCTTGATTCTAATAAGATGCAGTCAATCTTTGAAAATACAGTAAGCACCTGTCATGAAATTTAGAACTGGCGTGATGTGTCTCTATGTTAATAACTATCATGCTTGCGTAGCTGGTTGATTTATTTGATTATAATCAAATTGGACCGTCATAATTTTAAGATCGTGATTATTCAGATGAAAAATGATCAAAGAAATACATGTACCAAAGTCACATCTGTTTAGATCATGATTAGGCATACAATTGCTCCTTCAAATTATTGTGATATTGTAGTGCTCTTTAGTATTATGTATTGTGGTGCTGCACCTCCTTTTCTCTTCTTTCCTGGACATATACTCTGCACGGGAAGTTACCTATTGCCCGCTACACCTTTCTATGAACTTTTGTTAATAATCTTCCTATAATTATAAGAAAAAAAATGCATAAATGTATATAGCTTTGCACCAGGACACTTTACTTTTGCTATGACTTGTCATTTTTGTGAGCTGCAGACGATTTTGGCATTGATGTTCTCATGCAAGTCATCTTATCTTTGCAAGCCTACTGATAGAATACACTCAAGATAGGACACCACATGTCACTCCTATGTTTATAAGCTTATAGAACCAAACATTTTCATTATCTTTGGAACTTATATTGTCATAATATTAACTTGTGCAGCAGAGTTTTAAAATCAGAATGGGGCAATAAATGTGTCCACTATGACAAAGTGAAGACAAAACGAATGCATCGAGTTACTAATGCAGTGGTTTTCAAGGTTGGACATTGATATCAACTATGATTATTTAATAGAGAAATTCTGTTCATATGAAGCGAAAGAAAAGCATGCAGTACCTTACATTGACAGTGATTATTAGGCCATTGTGGTACTTAAAATTCTGATAAAGAATATATATCATGACCGAGATTTGGGATTTGGAGAATCTCAATTCTGATATGTACATGCATCTCCTTTTATTTTGTCACGCTATTGAATGTTCTGATATGGGACTACTTACTCTGTATATCTCTTATATATAATAAAATTGTCTATATGTAAAGTTTTCCTATTTTAATTCTATTATGTTGATGACGAATGGTTCTGGAATTTGGAGATTAACATTTCATAATCTCATGTGCTAAATTGGATGCTACCTTGCTTCCAGCTTTTATAATCTCATGAGCCTGTTGAACTCAATGATGTTATTCTTCTGGACAGAGTAAATGTTTCTTCTTAATCTTGAACACTATAATCGGTTGCTCTGTTACATGTGTTAAACTTGCCTTCATACTAATGCATCATGTCGTTTGATCTTCCACGGCTTACAATATCGTTGGGTCCGGCACCCTCACGCCAAGACGCATATTCTTATTCTTTATTTGCCAAGATGCACCTTTATTTGCCAATATCGTTGCAGGATTTAGCTACAGATAATCATTAATCAACTAATGTAATTTCTTTGCCAAGTTGTAGTTAGAGTTAAATGTGCCACTGGTTATTTTATATCATTTATTTATTCTTATTCTTCTAAATGAAATAGGAGATTTGTTGGTGCTCCATTAACTAAATATCACTGACAAAATGTTGTTCTCATTTCAGTTGAGAGAAAAGTTGCATACTTTGTGAACCAATTGGAGATTCATGTTGTTTCCCTAGATATTGTGTAGTTAGAGTTGATGTCACTGTTTATTTTATATCATTTGTTACTATTCTTTAATCGCCAAATCATATAGGAGATTTTGTTGGTGCCCAATTAACCTAATGTTACTGACAAAACTGACAAAATGTTGTTCTTATTTCAATTTGAGCGCAAATTGCATGCTATATAAACTAACGGGAGATTTCTGTTGTTACCAGAATATTGTAGGAAGGGTGGACTATGAAGGGAAACACTGGTGTTCTAAGATAGATGTTCTGTGTTTGAGATCTTGCCTTGGTAGCTGGATGCCTTGGTGCAAGACATTCAAGGTAAGATTGATCCCCTGTACCCATGAGTTCACTTCTCATGTAGAGTTAATAGTCCTGTTATTTTTCTATACACTATGGCAGAGTAGAGATATATTGTGTATGCCAACATGTATGTAAGAGTAATAGTAATATGATACTTCTGATTGTAGATCCAAGGTTTTAAACCGACAAAAAATGCTATGAGTTCTCATATCAAATTTTTATGCCAGATGTGCATGCTCAAAGATTTTGGTCGGCAACTTATAGTGTGTATCAAAGGATTCTGAAAAAATAAGGTTGAGTTGTTATTGGACATTGGACCTTTATATCTTTTGCATGACATTTTATTTACTACTTGAGCTCTGTATTTTTCCTGTGCATATCTTTGTGCTAAAAAATGCATTTCTGTTAAATAGTAATTCCTAACTAATTGTTTCTGATAAACAACGATGCCTTCCTTACACAGGTTGTTTGATGCGTTCGTGCTCGTCGGCAGGACGGTGCAAGGCGCAACTCCAACGCGGTTCCTCGCCGGTTGGACGGCGTTCAGGCGCAACCCCGGCGCGCACTGAGTACTGCCTCGGCTACAGCCTCCCTCGGTGAGGTCCATCTTCCTCCCGCTCCTCTGCTTCGGCTACTGTATGGGACATTGCCATGGCTATATTGATGTGGTGCTTGTCTGGTTGATGCTCTATGCCCTACTCATGCATCGGTTCCTACTTGAGCTCTGTACTTGTGGATCCATGCCATTTTAGGGTTTGCAGGCTGTTGTTCATGTTTAGTTGCTATCATAGGAGCTAATGTGATGCTCTGGTTTACATGTGGATGCCCTGGTCCTATAGCTATGCTCCTGGATTTGCTAGATTGATCAGTGGCATTCGTGCTAGGGCGATGATGATTAATCGTGGCTGAAATAAGTGTGCCTTTGAGCAATCGTGGCACCTGTGCGTATCAGGTTGGATCCTCCCTCTTGTCTCTAGAATCCTTTTTGATCCTGTGATACTTGTTGTTGTCCTTGGATGGTCATTCTTGTTGAGTGATAACCAGGGCAGCTCCACTGTATGAACAGATTGATCTGGTGATAAGAGATGACGGGGGTACGTTATATGATCGAGGAAAGGTGAATCTGAGCCCGCTATGCATCCCCTTGTTAGAGTCTGAACCGAAATGGAGCTCTCCCGTACGTTTCCCTTTGTTAGAGTCTGAACCGAAATGGAGCTCTCCCGTGCGTTTGGATTCTGGACCGTCGGATCGAAATCTCCTCGCGATACAGGCCGTCGGATCTCGATCTAAATCGCTGTGGGTCGTTGGATATTTACTGATCAACTTCGGTCGTCGGATAAAATTCCAATGGCAACAGAATGTAAATATCATGCCCCCGCCAGGGCATCTGGGTCATTTTGCTTGGGGAGGGGTATAAAATGACCGCGGCTTCCTGCGATGAAAACCTAGCTGCCGCCTCCTCTCTCACTCGCTCTTGCAGCTCCCTCCCTCCCTCCCACGCAGGTGGTTCCCATGGCGATGGCGGCAGCGGCCACGGAGGAGGGCGGCATATCAGCGGCGCCGGCAATGGTGTCCGTGCTGGCTATGCAATGAATCCTGAACCATTTTTTATTTGTATTTAAAGTTATTGCTTATTTATGCTCAAGTGGTGTTCGTGCTACGGCGGTGATGATTACCTTGGCTGGAATTAGTGTGCCTTTGAGCAATCGAGGCACCAGTGGGTATCAAGTTGGATCCTCCCTCTTGTCTCTAGAATCCTTTTTGATCATGTGATACTTGTTGTTGTCCTTGGATGGTCATTCTTGTTGAGTGATAACCAGGGCAGCTCTACTGTATAAACAGATCGATCTGATAATAAGAGATGATGGGGGTAGGTTATATGATCGAGGAAAGGCAAATCTGAGCCCACTATGCAATAAAACTGCAACTACCTCCCCTAATGTGTGTAATATTGAAGGAAAAAAAGAACTTTTCATGTCTTGCTACTTTAAAATTCCAAAAGGTTCATTCTTCTTTTGTTGGTTACTTAACCATGTTTTTTGTTTTGCTTTGGTTCTGGTTGAGATACTAAAGGTTGTTTATATATGAAAAGAACAGACACTTATAGTTTTGTATGCCTCAACTGTAGCTTAGGATCCAGTGTTGTAGTGCTTTGCCTAATTAAAAAAACTATAATCAATAATAGTCATTCTTTCCTTGTGATTTGAACTCTGAGAGGGCCATTGATTCTTGATCTTAAGGTGACCCCATTTTTCTATGCCTCATGCTCATGCTGCTCTATGTTTCTTTTTAAAAATTCTTGCTTGCATTTTGGGTTGGTTTTCTGCTCTATGTTCCCTTTTAGTGTTTCTTTCCGTTGTTGCTGCACTCCCTTTTCTGTATACTACTTGATCTTTTTGTATCTCATTCTGCCGCTTCTTGGTTATTAGATGCTTTGAGTTTGAGTGGCTTGAAGATACAGATTACACAATGTTTTGTTCTGTCATATGCCATCTTGATACGGATACAATGTTAGCTTTTGATATGAGCTAGAATTATGTTGCCCCACCAGCCTGAAAATGTGATAAATAAAAGCCTACAATGCTCGTTTATTTGTATTTACAGGCTTCGTTGTGTAGATAATTTACTCTTTGTTCCATAGGATCACATTTGGTAGTGGTGTGACCTGAACCTTGATGCTTTCTTCTTGCTGCTGCTGCTGTATTCTGTAATGGAACTGTTAGATAAGGTAGTTAACTGTCTAGCCGTAGGTCTTAGTAGTGCAGATTCATTTTCTTTTCTAGGGTGTGCAGAACAAAATCAGGAGATGGTAGTAACTGGCAGCTACTTCTGAGTACAAATTTTGCTTTTCTGGATTATCATATTCCTTTTGTTTCTCATAATGAAGCCGCCGGGCAGTGCTCCAATATTGTATTACTGGGCAGTGCACGCCGTTGCCACCAGTTGCGCCTTGCGCGGCCGAGGGGCGCCAGCCGCAGGTGCTCGATGCGGCGCTCCCCTGTCACTCCTTCTGCGACCGCTGTAGGTGTTCCTCGGTCGTTCTTCGTCCTCCATTGGCAGGAGGGGCTCGGCTGCAGTTCTGCTACAGTCAATCTCTCTCTCTCTCTCTCTCTCTCTCTCTCTCTCTCTCTCTCTCTCTCTCTCTCTCTCTCTCTCTCTCTCTCTCTCTCTCTCTCTCTCTCTCTCTCTGCTCCACCCATCATCGTGGAATTGCAGGTCGTTCATTAACACTATTTGATATCTGAGAACTAGAAATGCTGAAATCTGAAAACTGGAATCTCCAGTTAACTAAATTTTTGAACGTTTAATCTTGTCTAACTATTTGTGAGGTTTATTGGGGTTTCCAGTAGATAAAAGCTAACCCTGTGTATTTATAAATGGAGCAGAATTGTATTTATAGAACTTTAGAGAATATATTGGTGTCTTCTTCATATTCTTTTATTACTGAGCCACCATACAAAACTCTCTAGAGCAGAACTCTATTTCAACTATAAATGACAGGAACAAAACTTTTATATATTTTCTGTGTGTAGATGCTTAAGCTTAAGCTTCTGTTATTTGCTTCAGTTAGATATTAAAGAAGACTGGGATTGAGTCGATGGTGTATATACTTGATATATATAAATGGTCAAAATACGGAAGTGCTTTTATGAAAGTCAAATATGCAGCTGTCTTCCTGTTTGAATCTTCATTGTTGATTCCAAGTTTGCTGCTTCCCAAAAAGTGGAGATTTGTAGTACAGACAGAACTTCAACCTATTCAACATAGATCTTAAACTGATCAGACAATAGTATAATATTTTTTATTTACGTCCTTATAATTGTATTGCCACAAAAAACAGATTTGGAATATCAAAGAAAGCAGGTTCTTATGCTACATAATTGTTTCCTCTACTTATAGTTAACCTCTCTATTTTGTCGTCTCTAACAGCCAAGATGAGTGCTCTACTCTTACGGCTCATGCTAACTGAACTGGTGATGTTTTTTTCTTCACCTCGATTGACGCCACATGTTCCCCCTGGTGAGTCTTGACACCATGTTTATACAATTAAGATCGTCCTCTGGTTGCTTGAACACATTTGATTTATTGCAAATTTTGGTACACTATTTTGACAGGAGTGTTCTTTGCTTACCGTTCACACTTACTAGGTGTTTTTCAGAACGTTTGTTAGAGCATAGTTCATGTATCTGGTACCTTAGCATTGTTAGCTTTTAAACTTGTTTTATGTCCATCACCCAGACATCATCTTATGTTCTTCTCAATTTGTGTGCGCAAAAGTTGCAATTCCATGTTCTAGGCTTAGCTCAACCAGATAACATGTAGGGAGTTCAATTTTATTTGTTAATATAATGGTGGAATCATATATCTCTAAGGTGCAGTCATTAGTCAAGTGTCAGTAACTTGCTGGTAGTTCTATTATGTCATGAACTAAAATGTTAAGGAGATTTCTTCCGTTTTATGAATTAACGATGTGGCCAACTGTTGTGAAGTCTCAAAAATGAGAAATGGTTGTCCATCAGTTGGTTTCTTGATTTTCTGCTTGGTATTGTGAAATACATTTTGATTAGGGTTAAGGTTGGCCTTTGGTCTCAGGTTGCCGCGTCGTCCTCGTCTTCGGCTTGCAAGGGACTGGATCTGGTGTGATTGATTCTTCCTCTCGCAAGGTGGGTACATCCTCTGTTTCGATTTCTTCCACGAGTTTTGGTTTGCTGACTGAGAAATTTCAAGCAGAAAATGCACATATTGTACTTCTCTTGACTATTGTTTCTTCCTTCATTTTACCTTTCTGGGTATGTCCATTTTTCATTAGATACTTTTCTGCAGCGCATATGCGACAAATTCACAAATTTATCATTTTGACGTACTGCTGAAGGTAGAGGGACAAAAATTGAAGATCCAAATGTGCGACTCAAATTCAGGATTTGAGTTACCAATGTAGTGTCTACGACTGGCTGATGGTTCAAGAGTTCGAAGAAAGTCAAGCAGAAGGGAATACTACACATGCCCACGCTGCTATATGCCAAGGTATCACTTCAGCGGTGTTATTAGTTGCCATTCTGTCCTGATACAAACATGAGCCTAGAGTAGAGGAAGCACAACCCCAGCAAGAACATTCCTGTCTCAACATATTGGAGCCCCACTTTTGCGGATTTTGCTAGAAGTTAAAACAATTGCTACTGTCACAACATACTAGATGCAACTTAGTATGCTGCCCTATGTCCCTCTTAGTTTCAGCACCACAAGAGTAGTATTGAGATGATTGGAAGTTTCCTTCTCTTCACATCTATATTTTGTTACAGGTTAAAAGGTCTGAAAATCTAGGTATGCTAGCATTGACAATCTTGCAGCTCTTTTGAATTAGTCCTAAATCATAACAGAAAGCTTTCTGTCATGATAATATATATTTCCGGATACATACTAGAGGCTACATATTGGGCAATACTAGAGGATACATACTAGAGGCTACATATTCCGACTTGCCAAGCCTTAAAGCCAAGTTTTTGTTCATCGATTTACCTACAAAAGATTAAGAGTTATAATAGATTCTCTGATCTAAACGAGTTAATGCAATGTTGCTGGCAGGTGCTAGAGGCCACATATTGGGCAGGAGCTTTCGTATGGTGTGCAAGTGCTAGAGGCTACATATTGCTGGAAGGTGCTCAATTCACATTAGGACAGCCCACCCCCAAGAAGAAATTAAAACAGAGGTGAGACCTCAACTTCATGCCGATAAAGTTAATCGCTTCACATATACACGGTCCTTCACTCTCACTGATAATGCACCTTCACTTCCTTTTACCTGCCTATGTAATCACAAATATGAGAAATCTATTGCCTTATTGAACTTTGAAGATCCACGTTCCGAGGTACATAATTGACTATATTGGCAAGTTACATCTTTTTTGTGGGCAGGCAAGTTACGTCTTAATTCTACTGTTTTGTCCAACCTTGCATTTTTTAAATCAATGGAGAAGACCAGTTCTCTCCAAGTGCGCATAGTCCTCTTTCCTGTAACCATATGAACTACTAAAGCCAATCTGTTGTTGGACTGGGTCACATACATTTTGTGCACCGCGCTTCCATACTCATGTCATATTTTGGCAAGGGCTATTCTCACTAACATATTCTGTCGTACCAACTGTCATCTTATGTAAACATGCTGTCAACCTATGAAATCTACTCCCTCCGTCCCATAATATAAGATGTTATACCAACCAATATATGAGTACATTGGTTGTAATAACATTGGACATTGCTTTGTTGAACATCTTTCTGAGTTTCACTTATGCAAAACAATGACATATTCTTTCTTGTGTCATATGGTGGTCTTTTTTGTATTTCAGTGGAACTGGACTGTGATATTAAAGATCATGCCACTGTTATGTTTTAGGAGCAAGTTATTACTAATGTTGGATTATCAAATACCATTTTAAACTGGAGTTCACAAAAAAAGTCAAAACATATAGCGATGTAGCACATGATTTTACAAGTTAATTATCAGCACATATACATTCATTGTTCTTCACGGATTTCTTGATGCTAAAACCGCCTGATACATGGAAGTATACACCTCTGCTTACTAATAGGATCTATTTGAGTATGTACTCTAGCCTGGTTAGATATATCTTATGCATGTTCTTACCTTTGTTTCCTTAGTGTACAACCTTATACTTGGTGTCTTTTGAACTTAAAATGTATTACATAACAACGGGTGAAAGAGCTGGTGTACATAATCATCGAAGAGTCGGGATAAAACTGAAAAAATGGAACTCTTGAGCTTTGTCACATTTTAGTAGGAAAAGTTGATATGCAGGTTGTCAAGAGCTTCTTTTTTGTCCATCAGATAGTTTATATAGCCTTGTCACCGAAGGTAAGTTTCGGATAGGGGATGCTGCTTGTGAAAATTATATACAACTACGAGTCCCTAAGTAAGTTCCGCATAGGGGATGTTGCTTGTGAAAATTATATACAACTATGAGTCCCTTTCTCTTTCCTGATATTTACAATTCCTTTTCAATTGGCCGTCACCGGCACTGGCTGAAATATTTAGTTCTGTTGTCGTGCACCTAATACTTGCACACTATTTGTTTATCTATTTAGTTGGTCCTCACTGAAAATATATATATTGTCCGCGATGGATGTCGAATTTGGTGTGGAATAGTTAATGAGAATCTGGAGAGTGCCTAATGTTACATCAACCTTTATTCCATCCCAGATACACTATTAGTGTTGATCAGCTACAAAGAACACTAAATAATATATGGGGATTAGAATGTAGGTACATGGAATGCAATCCAGCAGAGGAACTCAACAAATGAATAGACTCATAGAAAGCTACCAGTTCACCTCACACTTGATCTATTAGCTTTTTTTGTTTTTCAGTAGTAGCATGTATGCCATGTAGATGAGTTATTCATAAAACTTACTGGTTCTCTAGAGGAAACATCTACTTTATCAAAAGACATCAAAGCTAATTTTCTAGGATGATATGATGATACCTTATATAGAATCCAGTTTACTCGCTCTTCATAGAAGTGCTTTTTAAGTGGTAGAAGTGTGCAGAACATTTTTACTCCCTTTTCTCCATTAACTGTTCAATGGATGAATAATTATCTTTCTGCTTTAGGAATACTAGCTTGATTAATTAGTGTCTCTGTGCGATCGAAAAATTTGTAAGTCCTGAAAGTGAATCCTGACCGATGTACCCCTGCTTACCTTTCTATGCACAGATTATTCACTTTGTGAAGATCAATAACAATGAGGAGCAGATGCCGGCAGCTGAGGCGTGTTTGTCTGGTACACACGAGCCAATTTCTCCTGTTAGGGTGGACGACATGTATGACTTTACGTCTTTACCCCGCATGTCGGTCCTTGGTTTGCTTGATTTTTAATGAGCGATGTGAGATTGATAGCGGGTCACATGTTTATCAATGTTATTTTGGCATCATCAAATTACTTACCTGCCAGTTCTTCTGTCGCAACTCTCTATCTTTTTGTTTATACATTTAGAAATCTTGTCTTAGGTTACAACAACTATTAAAGTAGTTGTATCTTGGCCTCTTGCACTTTACCCGCGTTCAGTCTTCTCATGTTTGATTTTTATGCTTCTATTTTTTTGGCTGACGAGAGCTTTCATGGCTGCTTATGTCATGTGAGTAAGCCCGATGCCAAATGTTAAAAAGTAAATAGGAATTGAGCTACAAATTCTTAGAGGAAATCAGATAGCTCCATTTGGAACGAAAACTGAAAAACACAACTTCCAGTTGGCTTTGATAGAATAGCAGCAGATCCAACCATGGCTAGCCAGAATAGGTTCTTCTTCGTCAATTGGGCTAGAGAGACGATCGTGATTGGTCAATATGGTAGCATACAAAATATGTCACAATGTCAACCGACTGTAGATTTGATGGTCCAGTTTCACAGGCAATTGACATTTGTATCAATTATCCTGTGTATACATTATGCTATATGACCATGGAAGGTATGCCTACAAAATACAGAGCAGTTTGGTCTACAAAACATTTTACAAATATATTTGACGGTCCATATGTGTGTTTTCCTTTGACCCTGCAAAAGAATTGTAAAATGATGAGCAGGTCTGGAAAATACCAGAGGCCCAACTAAGCACAGTAGAAAGCCCGCATCTCACTTTACCATTATATAATTCATTTTGGTACCATCTGACCTAATGTTTTTCATTTCCTTCTGCTCCAAACCAGGCAAGCAGCCGCGATGACGGACAGGCCGCTCTCGCACCACCAGACTCCCTTCAGGGTAGTTACCCACGGGCACGTACTTTTGCCGTTTATTTTTACTTGTGATTCCGCTCGTTGTGAACGTGGCTCGATCCATGTTGTGGCCCAATTAATATTTTTGTTTTGTTTCGATGGATCGTCTTGGCTTGCTTTTGGCCTGAAGTTGTTGCCTTGCTTTTGGCACACCTGATTCCACTACCTTTTGTTGTTGCTTGGACCAGTTTCTATGTAATGAACATATTTATATCAATGTTGTGCTTCTGTTATAATCTTGCTATATTACACTGGTGATTTTCGGTGATTACTCTGATTTCTACTTGCCCCAGTGAGTATTTACACGGTCATACTCATGTTGTATAATTCCTTTGGCTAAATTGTATAATTCTGACAGGTTCATACATCATGTTAAGGAGTATTAAGTTATAGCACGCTTACTTAGGTTCTTTGGCATGTTATTCATAGGGTTATCAAGTAGGTCCTAATAGGGTTACTCACAGTATTAAGTTAGGGATTGAACTTGTGGCGGTCCAATATCATGCTATTGTGTATATTTGCAATGCTTTGGTCACTGTTATTGTTACTGGATTGGATATGACTTTTACCCGGCAGCGGTGCTGCCGGGTGCGGCAAGCCGCACTTCCTATCTAGTTTAATATTATAACCACATATGAGATTCACATGCATAGAAAATACTTTTTGATAGTACTAAAAATATTATAAATCAAGTTATAATTTAAAATGAATATTAAGAAACAGTGTAATTTAGCATCATATGCATGTACAGTAGCTAGTAAAGACACATCTAGGTGGTGTTTGGTTGAGAAGTCCTAAGACTTTTTCTAGTCCTAGGGACTAATCAAAAAAGACTCTCTAGTAGAGTCTTTTTCTAGTCCCTGTAAAAAAGGTCCCTCCTGTTTGGTTTCTAGGGACTTTTTAGGGACTTTTTCTAGTATCTGGGATTAAAAAGTCCCTAAACCAAACACCCTCTAATTATCTCACGACTTCTTACACGCTTAAACAATGCTTGTACAATTGGATATTCTCTCTGGCTTCATTTTCGCACTAAGAATAATACAGTCTGTTGAGTGAATAGGCAGTTGTTAAGCAGATTTGACCATATCTTTAAAGCTTGGCTGCAATGGTCAAAAGTTCTCAAAATGAATTACCTTAGATCAAGGAATGGAAAATTGAACCAAAAATAAACAGGGAATATTATCCGACACTGGTCTAGGCAAAGCTTTCACAAACGTATTAGGGTAGGAAGAAGTCCAGTGATTGAATGTTGGGACGTTGCAGAGCAAAAAAGAAAAAAAGAAAAAACGGCTCGAGACAAATGGAACGCATTACTTTAGGATGACTGATGCCCAAGTGACTGATGTAATATTATTGTCCTCATCAAGCAAATAGGTTTTCCCAACAGCTAGCAGCTACTCTGATCAAACCATTGCGAAAACAAGCCTAACCCCAAAGCCGAATCTTGAACATCCCTAAAATAGTACCTGTCATAGTTCAGCAACTTTGCAACTTCTTGTCTGGCGACTCATCGAAGGTGGATCGGGAACAACATGTTCGACTCTGCAATGGCATATGATAGAGCGGTGGAATTGCACCGAGCGCCATGTCAGACAGGAACATATCCCCTAAAAGTAAAATAAACACTTTGCTGTTTTTTTATATAATTAGAACTTTATTCCTCAAATAATGGTCATATCGTTTACATGTAGGTGAGAAATAAAGTCCGGGACTACAACATCCCAAGAACCAGAAGATTTGGAACTTAAACATTGTTTTGCTAATTCATCTGCCACCTGGTCCGCCTCTCTAAAACAATGCTTAAAAGATAGCTTTGTAAAGTCAATGGACAACTGCTTGCACTCTGCAACGATAGCACTATCATCCCCCATGTAATCATCCATTAGCTGAATTGATTCCACCGCAAACGAACAGTCTGATTCAACCTCTGCACAAGTGCATCCAATACTTGCCAGGAGATAAACACTTTGCTGCTGTCTCAATGATGAAACACATTTTCTTTTTTTTCCTTTCAATTTGGATTTTACATTGTATACGCACTGGCTTGCTCTTCGAAACTTGCTATACCAAAAAATTATCTTCATTTTACTAATGAAAAAACATATTCCATCTGATCGGAAATAAGTGTCATGGTTTTAGTTCAAATTAGCCATTTATTCCGATCGGAAGGAGTATTATTTTCCCACTCATACATATTTTTCCCTCATACATATTTTTTCTTCCAATAATATAACGTTATCAATCCGCAACTTGATGCAAATGTGAAATGTTCATATTATTTTTGTAACACAATTGCCCCAAAGGTACTGAAGAGAAAATGGACCTTTACACATAGAAATTAGAAACATATACCTGTTCTGCTCAAATTTGAACAAAGCACGGTCCAAAGGGAAACCCAGCTGAATCTGAACCTCCAACGGACCAAGAACATTTTGTCTCAGTGCCGCTGCCTTGGGTGGTGGCTTCGCACCGGCTCTGTCAGGCATGTAAACCTCCCTATAAGTATAGATATCAACTAATTTGGATGGAAATAACAAGAGAGATAAATTTCAAAACAGAAAGTTGTTAGATTCAAAAAAATCACTTGGCATTCTTAGAACAGCCAATATGAACCATATCGACCATTTGTGTCAATTTTACCAGAAGTTTGAAACATCTATTTTGTGTACTATATCACAAAACAAGTATGTGCTCCTTTTAAAACTTTGAAGTTGTATTGACAGTAAATATTATCTCAACAAATTAACTCTGGAGTTGTATCTATAGCATTATAATCTATACTAAAGTCTCTATAGTATTATTAGATATCCATCAGTATATATATGTATTATAGGACATGAAGTGTTCTTACCCAGTGAAACATGTGGGTCAGATAATTGAGGTACTTCGACATTCACATCAACGGCCGCATCTTTCTTTTGTAGCCGAGCCGTTCGTTACTTCTTCAGGTATTCAGCTTTCTCATTTGATAGCTCAGCATACCAACTTTGACCTGTTTGTTTTCTCTGTCCGACTAATTTTTTTATCAAGTTGAAGATCAGCACTCACGGGGCCGTAGTTACACAGGCTACAAAAGGACATGACCTCATAAGTCACGATGATGATTAAATGGTCAATCAATATAGTAGGATCGAAAGGTTACGAACAAACCATTTATACCTCTGTAGGTTTTGTCACTCAGATGAGTACATTGCACAGACCTTGATGAAGAAGCAGGCGCGTGTGCTACCTGGTCCGTGCCAACACTTTCCAGAGCTGCAACCTTCTTTTTCCTGGCGGGCTAAACGATGCTTGTGGAGAAAGTCTGCTTTGTTCTCGTCTGAAATTTGGGCATACCCCACCTGACCAGTGGCCTTTTTTGTTGGAGATGGGGAGCTCCATTCCCCTCTGTCGTTGTGTTTGTTAGATCTTTATAAACTGGGAACGCTCCCTAGCATACAATGGAATATCCAAATGGATAATTGTTCTCCATCTGCAATATTAAAATTACAAACGATAAATCATGTGGGCACACAGAAAGGCTGCCCAATTTGGTGAAGAAAAGCAACATAAAAGCACGGTGTCTCGAGCCTGCTCTCACTGGTATTCCACCTTCAGAATTTATAAGGCGGAAACCTATATATGTAGCTCCTATGCATGGTTCTGTGAAAATACCTTAAGTTGAATATTGATTTTCATCTACGAAATAGTGTGTTGCTGAATATAGTATAAAAATTTATTCCCCAAAAATATATGTTCGATTACATTTGTTTGCTCGCCAGTTTAAACAATAACTTGCTGATGTAAGAAAAAAAACATACTGAAGTAAGCTTTGTAAGTATATGTCAGTACAGTCTTCTTTGTGAACAACGATCAGGAAATATCCATTGCATTGGATAGCTTAGAACTGAGAGTAAAATAGCACCCATGCGAACGTTTGGTTTAGGGGACATGTGTCCCGGTTATCCAATGCGTCAATAGGTGCATCGCGATTGACAGATAAAGTAGCGTCTGGGACTATACGGTTTGAAGCGAAAGTTGGAAAGTTGATTATTAACCTGACGAACAGTGCTGTACTAGGCGGTGGAACAGGTTGGTACAGGATCTGCCGGCAGGGACGACGCGCTTTCCATCGTCCATGGATAAATGCTGTACTGCTGGAAAACTCCACCTTTTTGCAAGAACGGGGTCTTTGCCAGAGCCCTGTCGTCAACGTAGCTTGGTTAAGTGGGCGCGTAAGAATGTCTTTGCGTGTGGTAGAAATGAACTAAATTGTCAAGTTTTGCAAGGATCGGCAGGAAAATGGGACTAATTAAATAAGTATGAAGTAGATTTATCCATGGGACTAATTAAATAAGTACAAAATTAATTGGCAGTATAGCGGAGGGGAATGTACCCTAAATGAAAAAATAAATTAGAAATTCAACAAAAAGTCAAAAATTTATGAAAATATTTTTGAAATAAACTTGACCTTTAATTGTACTAGTGAGAGAAGTTTCACAAATAGTAAATTTCTCTTTGACTTCTTTCCAAAGAAGACAAATTTTCGATCAAAATAGCGTGAATAGTGACATATAATAGTAAATAAATTTTCCCTTTTACGCTGTGAAGTCAAGGTTGTTTTTTTCGTGAAAATTTATATACTAGTGCGCAAGTAAGTCAAGTTCAATCTAAAAAATATTTTTGAACTATTTTGACTTTTTGTTTAATTATTTATAAAATAATCCCCATATAGGGGGTTATACATGCGGGAGCGAAAGGGGATTTCCCGTAGTATAGCTCACTATTCATTATTTTTATTGAAAAAACATTAGACTGCTTTGATAAAGGTAGTCAGAAGGATATTTATTTCTGTTGATTATCTACAATGACTACAATAAAAAATCGATATTATTTGGAAAAACAATTGCAGAAACTATTGACTTATTGTGGAATTACAGATTTTTGTCGTACAAGGGTGTAGGTGTCCCCATACACCATTGTAACAAGTACAAGAAATCTGCGTCCGCGGTTTTTTTGGTCGGTTTAAGAACCTAGGAAACTATGCGATTAATTATTTTTCCGTGATGACAAACTTTGTCCGATTGAAATTGTCTTGCTCAATACCCGTCGTGTGTAGTGATAAAACATGTGATTTGGCTATAGGATCTCCTTTATTGTCTAATTTTTAATTACAAAATCTATTGCATGTGGTCTTTGTTACTATTTTTTTTCGAAGTACAAGGGAAATATTTAGTTATTCCCAAAAAATGTACTAATAAGAACAAAAGAAAATGTAATTAATAAAGGACTGTGCTAACCACCAGTCGACTGGTGGTTAGCAACAGATCCGCACGACTCCCGCTACACCGAATTTTTCATCCCTAGCGATTCTCCCCGTATCGCAGCTTTTTTACGCAAAAAAAATTAAAAAAACACGCATCAGAGTCGAACACAAGACCTCGAGTGTCCATCCCCAGCTCAACAACCACTAGAGCTAACCCCTCATTGCAGTTAAGTCATCCGTTAGTATATATTTCACTACCATCTATAACGTCAGACAAGCTTCAAAAATATCTGACTTCTTATAGAATTTGAGTACATATTTGAAAGAGAAATTCGCCTCACAACTAAATTGAATGGTCGGACCAAATCAAATAATAAACTAACCAATTTTTGGACATTTGTTTATTATGTATAATAGTACAGGAAACATGCTTTTCCAGTGTTTTCCTTGGATTTTTGTACTGGACAATCTTCGCGAACGGATATATGGTGTCTCCATGACCCTCATGTTATACTAGTTACCTAGAACTTATCGGGGGGATGTTTCTACACTTATTTTAACTGAAACAAAAGTTATCGGAGTGTTTATATGTAAGTTATCAGATATGTGAGGTGTAAATTATTCTGCTATTTACACAAGAGTTATCGGGGTACATTTTTAATTAAAAAATCCCCGATTCAAAATTATCAGGGGCTTGTGCATAAGTTATCAGGTCTGTAATGCGTTATAGGTCAAACCATTTGTTTACTATTAACCCCCCCCCCCTTCAAAAAAATATGATATCATCTTAGATCATCCTTATTTCAAAAGTTCAAAATGTTTTATAGGTCAAACCATTTGTCCGAATGAAAATTCGCTTTCCAATAAAAACGTCCCGACAACACCTTCGAAACTAGACAACACCTTCGAAACTAGATTCCATGTTGGATGACTTTTTTTGAAGGGGGGGGGGGGGAGTCAATAGTAACCACGACTGGGCTAAGTAAGTTATCGGCTGTGATGTGCACAAGTTACCATTCTAATTAGGCAGAAGTTACCAGGTATATGTTTTTCAACACATTTTTTTCCGGGTCAAAAAAGTTACTGTGATGTTGGTACCTGAGTTATCAGCTTTGTTGTGCGAATATTACCATGCTATTTATACAAAAAATTATCGAGGTATGCTTAATTTTTATTATTATTTTAAGGTCAAAAGTTACCGGGTGAGTTATCAGCTATTATGTCTATATTACCATGATATTTACATAAAAATTACCGGGTATGTTTCAACAATTTTCATCTAGAGGTGAAAAGCTGTCATGCTATTTGCACATGAGTTATCAGATCAGATATGCGTATATTACCATGTTATTTACATCAAAGTTATCGGGGTATATTTTTAATCAACTTTTATCACGAGGATGAAAAGTTACCGTGATGTTTGTACTTGAGTTATCAGCTCTGATGTGAGTATATTATCATGTTATTTATAATGAAGTTACCGCTGTGTTTATACCTGAGTTATCAACTTTTATCCTGGTCATTTTTCACGGGCGGCCCACAAGCACGCATGCTTGGCATGTAATAGGCGCGGCCCGACACACGACTAAACGGGTCGTGCCTGCTTGTTGCACGCCGTGCGCCGTGCTTTTCCTTCGAGGTGAGGACCAACGTCTGTAGATAAGATCATGAAGGTAAAAAGTGTCATATGTTACCGTATATTGCAACGACAAGGCCATGGGCGAATTACCATGCTTAAAGTTTAGGTGATTTACGTAACAGATGGAGGTTTACCTCAAGTTGCGTTGGCTTAGTTGGTTATTGGCTTTCCTAGCATCATAGGGGATGTGGGTTCGAATCCCATTCCAGATTATTTTTTCTTCCACATAAATAGCAGTAGCTCAATTTGTGGGCGGGTCCACCTTAAATGCAGCAGTGATTGACGTGCGGTCGGGCGGGAGAGAAAAATCGGATCTTAGCTGCAATACAGGTCAACGTGCGAGCAGGAGAGAAAATCGGGATCCAATCTGCGGGCGACCAGATTCGGCGAAAAGGAAGGGACGACGCGCGCAGGATGAGGATCTGACGGCGCGCAAGTCGTTCGGATCTGATGCAAAAATCCGGACGACTGGATTTTAGCTTTTCTGATTAATAAATGGTGGAAGAAGTGTAGGTTGCTGGTTTAACCGGGGGGGGGGGGGGGGGGGGGGGATATTGCAGTAACATTATATAATAAGTTTTTGGTGGGGAAAAACCCAATGTTTCCTGGGGAAATATGTATCCTGTAAGGTGATTTTTCTAATGGTTAAACAAAAAATCAAAATAGTTGAGAAACTATTTTTAGAATAAATTGGAGTAACTTGCGCAATAGTATATAAATTTTCACAATAAAAGAAGCTGCGTTGACTTCACAGCGAGAAAACCAGAATTTATTTACTATTATAGGTCATATTCATAGCAAGGGGGAAAAATGAATCTAGATAATTAGTTTTTAGTGTCCTGTGGCAGTTAATATAAATGAAACTAGTGCGTCATTTATTATTAGTACTAATCCTTGGCAGGTGAATATGAAACAAAAAGTACGTAGATGATGTCTGGAGTAATCATATTCATCAGCGAGTAATCAAGTCGCTTATCTGTAAGTGTATGCATTTGTCTCGATGGTGTACAAAATAAAGAACAACAACCATCCGGGAAGGGGCCAGACGCGGTTTGTGCACTGCTGCATTCCGACATGAACAGTGCTTGACATAGAGATGGGTGGGGAGGTAGTAGCTGGTTACGGGTCAAATACATGGACTGCTTGCACAGGTAAAGCGGTAATACAAAAGAAGACCAGGTAATATACTAATAGCCACGGCTGGATGACCGGTGAGATTCCGGGGCCAGATGTCCCTGGGAACCATTGGGTATTTCCCCCATAGGCCATATATATATATTCAACATGCACGAAGTTGAACATACTCTGAAAATTCAATTTTGTTTCAGAATTCTGCATGCTGGTCATGGACAATACCTGGGCAGCGTGTCCCGCCGACGCACGGCAGAGGTGGGGACGGGCCGCGGATCGGCGACAGAGAGAGGCGCAGGTGACGGCCGGGATTGCGGCGCCGGAAGTGGACCACTCTGCTGGTCGGCGATGGGCGAGACGACGACGGCAAAGCACCTGTGCAGGGAGGGGAGCGTGGCGCCTCTCGTGGCGGTGCTCGATCTGGATGGCACCCATGGCGCACCACGATGTGGGGCAAGCGGCAGGAGACACGGGAGGCGAGGACGACCGGCGTCGGATCCGGCGTCTCCATAGAGGTGGCGCTGCATAGAGACAGAGAGGGAGCCGGAGGTGAGAAAACATGGAGAAAGGAAAGAAGGAAGGAGAAGGAGAAGGCAGGGGAGGAGCGGCGGGCAGCGGGCAGCGGGTTGACTTCTCCGTGGCCTTGATCGGCTGCCGGCGTGAAGGGCGGCGGCGAGGCCTAGAAGGGGCGGGGGGGCGAGGCGTGAAGGTGGGGGCGTGGTCGAGAGGTTGGTTAGCGAGGCGAGCGGGGCGTGCGAGAGGCGTGATCGAGCGGGTGGGGTACCGGGTTTGGTTAGCCAGGGGGATTTCGTTAACGAAAGTTTTTGTTAACATATGTTTTAGGCCGTTAGATCGTAGATTAGATGGCTAATACGTTGAGTTGGATCTGCCCTCTCTTGCTTTTATAGTGGTAGTAGATAGATGAGTTAATGTAGTAATTCTAAAAAACATGGACGCTGATAACGCTCACACGTGTGGCATATTAGACACTCGTCCACACATCATGTGCGGTGTAAGTAGGAGGCAGCCCATATGGGCCATGTATGGGCGAACGTTAGAACTGCCCACACGTGTGGGCGCAGTTACTTCGTGCCACACGCCCAACAACTACTACTCATCCTCACTCTGCATGTGTGGCACGAAGCAAAACCGTCCACACGTCCTGGCGCACCCGTGGGATGACACTTTAGTTACCTCGGGGATGGCAAATGTAATTGACATGTCTAAGTGTGTGATTAACTAGTTGTCACGTGTGGTCTAACCATACTTGCCATGTATGGTTAATCACAGTTGTCACGTGTGTTTACCTAGTTGCCGCGCATGCACAACTGGAGTTGCCATCTAGCAACGAATCATAATTGCCATGTGTGTTTACCTAGTTCTCACGTACGTGCAATTGCAGTTGACATCTAACAACGTACGAGCGTCGTGTGGGCAAAGAGCAGTTCACCCACACACGCGTGGACTAGGTGGTGACTGTGTGGCAAAAATTGATTCGCCCACACGGCGCAGCTAGCAACGGCGTGTTGCGGGCCATGTGAGCAAACTCCCCAACGCCCACGTGACACTGAAAATCTAATAGATTCCTTTAGGATTTGTGCAAAACAGAATAACGTGTCTCAACGCGTGTGGGCGAAATACAAACATGTCACACGTGTGGGCGTTACCATTTCGAAAAAAATGCTCATATGAAAAACGTGAACTTGAAGAAAGTTCCTAAATTTGAAAAGGTTTGTACAAATTTAAAAAATGTTCATGAAATTTCAAAAAAGTACACAAAATTGAAAATAAGTTCATCGATTTTGAACAAAAAGTTCATCAAATTTGAACAAAAGTTCATCCATTTTTAAAAAGTTCATCAATTTTGAAAAAAAGTTCGTTGATTTTGAAAAAATTAAATTTGAAAAAACATTCGTCGATTTTGAAAAAGCTCACCAAGTTTGAAAAAAGTTCATCAAATTAAAAAATCATCGATTTTCAAAAAAGTTCACGTATTTTAAAAAGAAACATCGATTTTGAACAAAAATTTCATCAAATTCAAACAAAAGTTCATCAGTTTAACAAGTGTTCATCAATTTTGAAAAAACGTTCATCTGTTTTGAATTTCTTTATCATTTTCATTGATATTGAAAAAAATTCATCGAATTTTAAAAAAAATCATCAAGTTTGAAAAAGTTCATCATGATTTGAATAAAAGTTCATAGACTTTGGAAAAATTTCATGAATTTAAGAGAGAGAAACAAATAAAAAAGAAAAAAAGAAAAGACAAAAGAAAAAGAAGAAAAGGGAGTACTGAGCACGATTGGTGTAGTGGCCGGGTGGTTAGTGCATTATGTCTAGTACTAGATCGCTGAAGACGCGCGTTGCCGCGCCCGTCCCTTTTTACAATGGAAAGGTAGGTATTTATAAATGTCTGAAAGCATGATTACTATCCAGATCCAAGCCACATAATAACTCTGTGATGGTCGGAATCACGATATATCACCTATAATTACATTGAACCCATACATATAAACTACATAGAGACTCAAATATGGAAATGGCAGTAATCATTACTTCTTTCTAAACAGGCCAGTACAAAGATAACATTTTAAGGTAAAGAGAGCTCTGTCATTTTTTTCTCGTCTGGAAATGCAAGCCCTTCCGTTCTACTTTCAGGAACGCTTTGGCCTTACCAAAAAAAGGTAACAACTTTAGCGTGCTCATACCAACAGAGAATTAGCGCATCAAACCTGCAATAACTGGACAACAGATGATACAAAGGTATACCGAAGAGACTCCACTCGCTCATAACAAAATGCAAGTAAAACTATGATCTAATGAAGAATATTACCTAATAGTGGCAGATGCAAGATCCAAAAAATTAACAATCCATGGACTATCTCCCAAGGCCAAATATATTTTCTCTCAAACTGATATTTGAAAGCGCCTCCCTCACAGTGCCCATGAACAATGATCGAATTGGAAATATAATTGCCATACGGATTATAATTGCTACTGTAGTGGAACTAATTTAGCAACACAAGTAGCACAAAAAACTAAAATCAAAGGTAGACCTTCTTCGTTTTTACTCTCTTTAGCAATTACTAGCAAAAGGGTCCGTGCATTGCAACGGGAGATTTTTTTCATAATCTTCAATGGCTATGACCATATTTTGTTGCATCATCGAGATACAATATCACTCTCAATTTCGTGAAATTATGAACAATTTTTGACATCATGAACATTTTTTAAACTCGTGCACACATTTTAAATCATGAACATTTTTCAAATGAACACTTTTACAATTTTTCGAACAATTTCTAAAATAAAGAACATTTTTTGAATTCATAAACGTTTTATACTATTTGCAAAAAATTGTGAACATATTTTATTTTATTTTTCTATTTTATGTGCAAATGGACGAACCAAACGACGGATGAAAATCTGATAATAAGTGACGTGCAAAAAATGGGAGTAAGAAACATCCATGCCTTTAATAGAAAAGGAGAAGTACTAATTAATTTTGCACATAAAAATAATTAACATGCAAGATAATATCATATTTAGAATCTACATTTTTTTCTGAGCTATTTTCATAAATAGCGTGCTAAATTTAGAGCTTGGGTTTGAAAGACATGAATATCTTAAAAATACTTGAATCTGCACACAAAAACTTTAAAGAAAATATTTTGGTTGTAACTGTAGTGTGTACACCATCTGTTAAGTGACACTTGGCAAGCTAGCTCTAAAATTTGATGGACATTTTTGTCAGATTCACGAATTTGTTTCGAATACACGATTATTTTTTTCAAAATCATGAACATGGTTTTATTATCGGATATATTTTTCCAAATTGTGATTTTTTTAATTTAAGAACAATTTTGTAAAATTACTAATATTTTTGAAACTGTGTAAATTTTATGATTTCCCAAATATTTTTTTAATTCGAAAATATTTTATAATTTCTCGAACATGTTTTTCAAAATTCGCAACATTTTGAAATTTGGAGAAGGGAAAAACAAAATAAGAAATGAAAAAACAAACAGACCAAAGATGAAAAAAAAACAGGGGCGTCGCGCCTGCGGGCTGGTCCATGAACGCGCATTGGTGGAGGGGAGGTGCGTGACAACAATTGAGGGGAAATTTGCCAAGCCTGGGGGTCGAACCCCAGTCTCCGGGTGGAAAGAGACAAGCTCCAGCCACTGGGCTATCGATGTTCGTGTGAACTATTTGTGGTATCTTCTTTATAAGACCACTAATCGCAGCGGAGACTTGAAATACCGAATCGTTTTTTGACTTACAGATGGCATTGGTGGATAATTTTTGTCAACTTATAGGTTAAATTACATGACGTACCACCAGAAGCAATAGGTGCTTTATTAGTAGGTATAGAAATAGTTGAACAGTGTTACATGATAAAAAGAACTTGTACCCACCTAGATCTGTGTATATATATTTGCTCAAATTCAAACTAATAGTCACCAAAGGCAGAGATCTCCCTTCCAGATAGAAGTAATTTACAAACTAAAAAAAAGATAGAAATCATTTAAACGATGGACTAATTTTCTTGCGAAAGTAACCTGCAGGCTAAAAATGTTTTTTTTAGAACTGAAGCATACTACAAATTGATTGTCTATTTGGACGAGCAAGTAGCAACTATTCATTGTTTTGTAAATAGCAGATTGAACAACATTTTTTTTCTAAATTTGGAGGAACATAGTCCTCAGTATGGTGACTATATAATCTGGATTATTGAGTTGGAGTTTGTCAACTTATGTTATTTGCATATGTGCTATAGTATTGGTAATGGAGGAGGCCAGGAGTGTAGGTTCTAGCAATGTAAGAAGTGGGCTAGGTAGAACGACAAAAAGTCAAACTAAATTTAATGGAGCAATGATAATAAACAAAACCAAGACCTTAACTGGTAATAACAAAGTACACTATCTGCATGCTTATAATCGAATTCAACCTTAATTTTAATGTATATAACAGCAACATGGATGCAACTATGTGTTTGAAATTTACGATCTTACAAAAATGGCTGTCGGTGGCTGTAAGTTTTCTTTAGGTCCATCTAATCACGTGAAGCGCAAATTCATACTACAAATTAGCATGGGGAGATCCATCTAAACTTTCAGTGACTAAAATAGTGCAGCGTTTGCTAATTTTGGGCTATCACAGGATAAAGTCATACACTGGTTGGTGCAACAAAGCGACATGCTAGAAGAAACATTGATCACAAATGTAAAAGCAGATAAATAAATCAGCAATCTACTGTAAAAAAAACTATTCAGAATCATGAGAAATGTGTGTTCTTTGGGCCACACAAAAATGAGTTTAAAGGAACAGCATTGAGCGATATCCCCTGTGAATAGGAAGAGCTGCCACAACCTTATGTTTATGAATTTTTTTCTGGATAGTTGGTGGTGCAAGGTATTCCCTCCATCCCATAATATAAGAGCGTTTTTGACATTGGTGTCAAAAACGCTCTTATATTATGGGACGAGGAAGTAGTAATGAAAATAAATTGGTATACTGAAAGCACGATCCTCTAGTCTGAACAGTATCTCTACAAAAGAAAAGACAAAACAGACCTAAGTCGCAATAATAGAAGCAAGTTACAGCAAGAGTATCTCATTTCTATGTACATTGTATTTGTCAGGCAAGATAAACGCGCATGATATCATGTCAGATAATTTGATTTGCTACAATGTTGGTCTAAATCACATTCACTCCGTGCATTAATAGAGCAAATTATATTTCAGAGCAGGCATGTGTGAGAGGTTTTATCCAATAATATTGTGGATGAAAGCAAACAAGAAGGCATGGCAAAATTATCAATCATGATAAAAGAGAGAGCAGTACCTAGTGGTCTTCGACGTTTGACACAAAGGTCGGCGGAGTCCTTTTGGTTGCACAATGACACATCAAGTTGTACGACTATGAAGTTACCAATGCGAAATTGTTCAGATGGATCCCGTGACATAGCTCACATCAGTTAGGCAACATATCTTTCATGTCAGCACAATGTCAAGAAAAAGAAAGTATATGTTAGTTGAGAGGTTGAGATACATATTACCTTCCCAATCAGTACTGGCCAATAAGAATAATGACCCTGTCCACAGAAAAAGATGACACCTTTCATCGGTAAATTGTGATATCCACCTAATAAAAGCACAGATATGCGCTGGTTATAATACAAAAAAACATCATACCAGAAGTTCTAAGAAACCAGTGACAGTTATGACTTGTGAGGACTTGTCATTATCAAAATTCCATCTATATTAAATTAAAATGTACAAGCAAAAACGACTTATTATAACTATGGCACACCTTCACTCTGAATAGAAAGATGGTTAGTGAACTAACCTTGAGAGCACCTTTGACAACGCAATCAGATCCTCCATCTCTTAATTCAAATGTCTCATATATTCATAAATTCAATGATCCAAATATTAAAACTGAACAGTTCCGATGGATCTTAGATACAGTACATCATTTCTTTTCACTTTATTCCGGGAGAAATTTGGAACTGTCATTTTACTGATTTTATTATTCTGTACATAATTCTTCCTAGATGCACAAACCCTGCAGATTGTCATACTTATCGGTACAGAAACTTGCATCAGTAAATCAAGAGATTGTAGTTAGCAAGAAAGAGAAAGGAGAATTAGAACGGAGAGGGAGAGCAATATCATTAGACAAAGATAGGGGAGATAGAAGAGGGGTAGAAACGGATTACCTGCAAAACTGCAAGTTTGTTACAGACATAGGGTGGTGAATAAGGCAAGGCGAACGTGGTGAGGGTGCCGGAGGTGTCGCGTTACATCGCATCGGCTGAGCTGCGCGCCGATCTGGACACGCCGCCATCCCACGCGAGTACGCACGACGCGAAAGGTGAAGGGCCAGCATCGGGACCAATAAGGAAGATGGAACGCTGCCACAGCATCAACCTGCGTCGCCGCGGAGGAGGACGGCTAGCCTGCTGGGTTCGGATGGGCCGAAGAAGGTGCGTTCTGGGAGGGTTTGGGCATCCTCATCGCCAAGTGTCAGTCACCGCCGCCGTCAGCGCGATCATAGAAGGGTTGAAGCCGCCAACGGGAGAGGAGAGGTCAGGATGGGAGCGAATAGCGTGGATGGTAGTTGGGTTGGGTCGCCTCACGGGGTCGATGCGCACTGACAGTCCAATGGGGTTACCTGGTCTTTCTCTAGCCCAGTAAACCATAGAGCTCCGATTTTGTTTACCTGGGAGCAGCAGCCCAGAAATTGTAGCACTAAGGCACATCCAACGACCAAAAATGCCCACAGCATGAGATCTAATGGCTAAAACAGCTAGGGGCGTGAGAGGGTAGGGAAAGTGCTCAGTTATAACGTCTTTAAACTAGATCATGATGGCGCGCGTTATCGCATCCGTCCATTTTTGTAGTAAATTGGTAGAAATTTATGTAATTATGTGGAGACACACGGCTGGATCTAATGGTCGGTTTGTCATGAAGTTGCAATTCTTGCTTAACTCCAAGTATCACTTCTTTTAGCATGTGGTCAACCAATTCCAAACAACTCAATTTAGAGGAAGGTAGACCAGAGAAAAATGTTAAGAGGAAAAGGACAAGAATACATATATCTATGTAATGGAAACTTCTCTCAAGTTGGCTGTCATTTCACCTGCCTATCTTGGCACACGCCATTTTCGTTACGCCGTCCTGATGATGGCTGCAGCATAAGCAATAATAATTGGACTATAATTTCTTGCAAATAATACATGGCATGCACAGTCAAAACAGAAAACGTAAAATAATTTCAAAAGACAAAGTGATATGCACAAACAAAGACTTGTGGTGAACTCTTACCTATACTACTGTTATCATCGATCAATGCTTTTCACTGGAGTGCTTGAAGCACAACATGTGTTGCACGATCATCAGCGATGACACAGTATGGTGGTGGTTCTCTTGAGTGCCATCACATTCCTTAAAGGTCCATCATGTGATGCATGTCATCTAGTATTTTTCATGCCCCATAAATTACCATGTTATTTTTAAATAAAGCAATATCATCCACCAACTCCAGCTTCTATAGCTATCACTTCATCTATACTTCAGTTTTAGCTATGGGCAGGAATAGGCGAGCACTAATGAAAGGAAGTTCATCTATTGAAGAGAGGGTAACCGACAGTTGAAAAATCTAGTAAAAATAATTTACCTACACTTTCAGAAATAAATACACAGCCCTTCATCCTCTGCATCACATTTGGTGAGATAATTTGTTAAGTAACCCAAATAGTAAAGTCAATGGAGCGGAGATTTTTCTGTAAAATGAAGGCGAATTTACAGTATATCTTATATGTTGCTCTATAAGCTTCGAAGGCACAGTTGATGAAGTAGAAGGACCTGTTCCCTCTGAACAGCAACACACATGCATGTTTAATTCGATGGAGTCTCGTATTCACTCCTAAAATAACATGATTAATCTCTAGTTGGAGGTAGTCCTCACGAGTAGTTTCATCCGCAGTTATGTCACACAAGGAAAATAAAATTTGTTTGAAATTCAAGATAGAACCGAATCCCCTGGTTTAACAAAAATGTTAGATGCAATTTTGAATAACAGTATGACCAACTCAATAAGTTTTTCCCTATTCACTATCAAAGAAGTGGTCAAGCACCATTTGAGCAACATAAATATTTATTTGGTAAAAAAAGATACCTCAGTTTGCTAGTCGTTGCAGATTTTGCAATTGGTTAAAGTTGAAGTCTTATCAAATCCCGTACATAGTCGAAAAGATCGTCTTATGGAGAATCTGCAGTGTATCTTTTTCAGGAGAAGGAACACATAGCTGTAATAATGAGATCTACTTGCATAATTTGAATGTTCCTAGTTCATGCATCACCTTCCAAATGGGTAAGGCATAAATCTTCTATCCAGCAGAACGGAGCTAAAATACATCAACCCAGAGAACCTGTTTGTGAGCAGAAAGAACAGTATAAACCAAAGTCTAAATCTAGATAGTGGGGATAGAGGGGGTGTACCATTAGGAAGGAAAAAGGATCAGATTGAATTAGAGACCTATAAGAATCACCCACGGCTGCCGGACGATGGTTTGCGGAAGTGAGGTGAGTGGAGAAGGAGCAGCCCCATCGTGGGGATTATATGGGCGTGCGTGAATAAATGAAAAACATGAAAAGACATTCGTAATTGACCTGCAGTTATCATCAGGCAGCTCATCAATTGCTATTGATGGGCTCTAATTAGTTTGTCAATGAATTGACAGAGTTGATTCGACAGCCGGTTGTTCGCCACACCCAGGCCAACAGCCACCATCCCGTAGCTTGACCGGCTAGGCAACCCAACGGACCCCATGCGGTCGTCCGGAGAGGCGCCCCATATTGTTCGCACCGGAAGACGTCGTCGGTCGCATTTTGGTGCGTCCTCAAGGGCGGTCGCCATGAGAGAGAGTCGCTCCCTCTGCCATGCAAGGGCTGCTGCGTCCATGCGAACGAAAGGAGAGTGTCGGGTAGAGGCCTTTTTCTTGGTTATGCGGATACAGAGATAAAAGCCCATTAGGCCCAATTTACATTAGGCGTCCGAAATTGTCACCAGAGCAGCGGCTCGTGACGGAGACTACTCGGTCGCAACGAACATTAGCGAGCAGAGGTGGGATTAGAAGCAATCGGACGACCAAAAACACTCAAATCTCAGGATCCAACGGCTGGGAGCACTGATGGCACGAGAGGGCACGAAAAGTGCTCAGTTATAATGTATCTAAATAGGGAGATTCAAGGTTGACGCACACGCGTTTTTGCTTTTTTCAGAAGAAAAAAAATTTAAGAAAAGCCGGCCCAACTCAGAGGTAGGTGTGCTCCCGATTGCACGAACACCTGTAACAGGCGCAGAGGGCGCCGTTTAGGATTTGCCGCTCTCTTCGCCCTTCGCAGGCAGCAGTTGGACAACCCTGCTTGTTGGGCCTAGCCCAGCTCGGTGGACAGCAACAGGCCATGTAATCTCTACTCCTAATGGATGAGTTGGTTGAATAGTCCCACCACTTTCGTCTGATTTTTTTTCGTCTGGCTTTTTTTCGTCCGATTTTACTTCATCCCACCTTCTCTCATTGGTTTTTCTTCCTCCCATTAAAAAACCAAACCCCATTAAGGAGAGATCTTGTTTCATGGTTCCTTTGGTAGGTGTTGATTCAATTCAATTATGTAAACAATAAGTAATTCAGAATTCAGAAATTACACCATATATGTGGGATCACCTTCCTAAAATACAGACACGAGATTTTCTCGATAATCTTCCATAATAAAATAATATATATTTCTTCATAACAAATCACTAATCACGCGTGCCATGCTTGACAATCACAAGTTTCATATGGGATCACCTTCCTAAAAACCCCACGCTTTGGATCCCCGCCTCCCATCAATCGAATGAAACCCCACCCCTTCGTCCGCCTATCCCGTAAATCTTGCTTCCTTCCTCCGCAGCCTCCTCAAATCCTCCTCGTCTCTCCCCCAAGCTGTTTTGGACGAGGCAGACGCGGCGGCGGCGGAGAATGTGCGCATGGTCGGGTGAGTTTTGAACGTGCACATGGTAGGGCGAGCAGAGCAGAACTCGTTGGTGCACCTACTGCCGGCCACGGGCGCGTAGCGCTGCCTCGTGCAGCCATCGTGGACGCGCCGGATCGCCTTGCCAGCGTGTTCCTTCCATTCGACGGCCGGGTCCGATCGTGACGGCACCGTGCCGTTCTCGTCGATGCCGGCCACCTCCGACCAGCTACTCGCCAGCCGACAAAACCGCATCCTGGGCGGACGTCTCGTCCCCGCCATGCCCTACCCGGCCGCGCACTACCATGGTCGTCCTCTTCGACGCGACACGAGATCGTAATCTGCCAAGGCGCCATGTGGGACTCGGAGATCAGCTCTGCCGGGGGCAAGCTCCACTGCGCCGCGCGCTGGCACCAACGTTGCCAGTTCACTGGAGCTCGGAGGAGGCTGTCGCGAAGCTGCTGCCAGCCTGCCACCTCGGCAGACTATACCTAGGCAGAACGAAAACGGGGCCGGCCGGTGCTCTGGACTTAGAGGAGGAGGAGGAGCATGGTGGAGGACGCGCAAGGCTTGTGCTTCACCCAGATTGTGTACCATTGGTATTATTCCAGTCATCTACTTAGTTGAGGAGCATGCGAGCTCTAAAACAACTTTTCTCTTAGGTATTGATTCTCGTTTTTGTACTTAATTAACAAGCTACAGGACTGCAACGTATGGTGGGCATCCTCATGGGAGGGCTGGGAGTGTTGGACTGGAGCCTCGCTCCATGACGTACGCTCTCGCCAGAGTACTCTCCTTGGCCTCTTCTACATACACAGATATACTTGATGAAGCTTTTCGTCAATTGCAAACTATGTGTAGTTCAGTACTCAATAGTGATCACTCTGTATTGTTGATTCTGATTCAGAAAGGTAGGTTTCAGAAAAATAGTGAACACTCTGTATTGTAAGAGCCATGCTAATTCAAGTCAAAGGTGTGTTGACAAGTTAATTTTAGCTTGTATAAGATGGAAGTATCTCGAAGATAAATTTCATAGCTGATGTTCCTCTCATACATAGCAGGATGTGGATCCACCTCCTTTGTCAACGACTCCCATTATGTCTAGGCAAGTAGTTATTAGTAAAATTATGGCGCATGTATGTTTGTTACTTTCAGTTGTTATGCATCTACGCTAGATTTAGAGGATACCCTTTTTTAATTAATTTTTTTGGAAGCTTCTATGTTCAATAGAGTCCTTGCAACTTATGTCGTTATGGGTACAAACTTATTTTTTTCTCTGAAACTCAAATATATGCTTCTTTTGTGGGCTTACAACACTAGAGAGAGTTCATGGATTCCAATTCGGTGACAGCACATATGAATTTAATAAGAAGATATGGGATGGTTTCACAGAAAGATTATCCAAGGTGGGTATTTCCATTTGTATGTGGAACAGTGTCGCTCCAGCAAGGTTCTGTTTCACGTAATCTTCAGAATATTATAAATCACACATCCGTTCTTGAGCAATGTTTTACTTGTTGAACTCTAGCAGCGGTTTTTCTTGATACATAGAGCAAACAGGTTTTTAATCTATTGTCCAGAATTGAATGTATCATTTTTCCTCATTGTGAACTTGTGTAGAGGGTGGTCAGAGAATATGTAATTATATTGGGGTGTTTCTTTTTCATCTTAGGTATTGAAGGATACAATGAGTTGACCAGTTATGATTCCCTTCAATCCGTCAAATACATATTTCAATACATCACTATTTTTTTCTAGAAGAGCCATGGCTTTAATTCTTGATGATGCGTTGGCGGCTTCATTTATAGTTCTGTTCGATAGAGGATCACAACCAGCCAACAAGTTTTTTATTTTGTTTTTGGCCTCTAACAAGTTAGCCTAACCAATCAATCATAAACAACATCCTGCATCCATAGTACATTGTCGCTGTCAAGTTTGTATCTTGCATAGTAACATCACTCTTATTCTTAAGAATTCGTACAGTAGACAATGGCGTTTACAGTTTGCACTTCTCAGATATTAGAATAGCTACAATAAGCTTATATTAAGTTGTCATGTGAGCTTGATTCGTTCATTGGGTGTGCGCTTTAGATTTTCTCTTTGTATAGATTTTTGTTTATTACGTTTTAGCTGGTTTTCCCTGATAACTCCGAACATTTTGAATGTTGTATTTAGCTGACGGGTCCAACTTGTGTTGAAGGGAAACTCAAGGTTCCAACATGATATGCCCTCTCTTTCATTGGGTTTATTGGAGCGTAGAATTGGTAAATTTTGTGACATCAAGGCAGTTTTTGGTGTAGGAGATAGAAAGTGAGGGGATTTTTTCTTGCTCTTCTCACGGGTACATAAATTTGTATCACAAATCAGGCATGTGCGCGCGAGGGAGGGAAGAGGAGAGAAACATTGACATTTTTCATGCTTTGGAAGAACATTTCTATTCATAGTTTTCTTTTTCCCTGGCCACACATGAGTGTCGTGCCATCATGGTAGAGCCCGGATGAAGGGTAAGTCCAATATAGAACCAGGAGGTAGTAGCACTAAGACAAGAGGATGATTGTCGCCCTTGTCCCATGTTGCAAGCATGCCACAATGTTGTCGGTCATTGGCTCACTTAGAACATGAGTTAATGTACTTTGTGATAAGAGTGAGGGTTAAGAGTGAGCCGAATGTGGATTGGGATTGGTCGAATCAATTACGACTGTCTAAGTGGAATAATATCCCTACTTTAGAAAATGTGGCAAATTGCATTTCATTAGAGATGCCATCTGTAGAAAACTGCATGAGCGGGCGGTTCATATTTTTTTCATCAACACGTACAATTGATTGGTTAGGATAGAAGGGTAAATGCATTGGTTTGGTTGCTTCAAGAGTTAATAACGGGCAGGGTATGTATCAATTGCATGCCCAACAACAGACACCATTTTTTTTCGTCGCAATGCATGACATTGTACGTTATGGTACAATGTGACAATGATTCAAGAGACATCAGATCCTTCTTCTTAGCTTGGGGGCGTCATGAGCAGCACCCCCCCCCCCCTTGATGGCGGTGGTGAATAGACACAAACACAAGGAGAGGTGATCATGGTGGAAAGAAAGGCGGTTGGCGGGGGACTCATCCTTGGCGTTCCGCGGGTAAGTACGGTTTGAAGGAGAGAAGGCGCCATGGTGAAGATGAGCTGGGTCACATCAGGTTTTAGAGGAGAGGGCTCCAACGAGAAATGCCCCGCTGCATCAGGAAATGAGTGAGAAGGGGAGGGTCCGGCAGGAAAAAGAAAAAGTGCGTCATGGGATGGGGTTTTTGTGTTGGGACTACGTGTTCAAGATAACATGACATATAGTCCGGGCAATCACATTTATCCCCATATGGGCTGGATTTGGGGGAGCCCGGACTATCCAGTTGGTTATTGAGAGCTTGCATGGCGCCCGTTTAATGCCCGAACACGCCCGGACATTTGAGAGAGAAATGAGCTTCGACCTTGGAGACGACCTTAATTTGTTTTATTTATTTATATGTATTATAGCCCGTAGCAACGCACGGGCATTCTACTAGTGCAGTTAGGATATCAATTTTACCTTTTCTAAAAAAAGGTATTAGTTTTACCCACGTGGATAGGATATGGGCACATTCTCATGTCCATGGGCAGTGCCCACACCTTACCCAACCTGTGCCCATGGTACGTCCATACCCTACACGGTTATATTATCGAAGGGTTGCATGTGTTAAACTCTAACTTATTGAGTAATTGTATGTAAAGCTCTGTACCCCACCCTCATCCTCGTAACAACTAATTCCCTAGCCATTAAAGCATCTTAGTGGCTGGTGCTTCCACCACACATAGAATTAGAAGTTATATCATCACCCTTTGATGTTGTGTTGATTTGCATGATGGGTATGCATTGGGCATGGATATCCATAGGGTATGGGCATGGGCATGGGCATGGGCATGGGCATGAATATTTACCCGCTGGGTAGGGTATGGACGGTTTTACACCCCATGAGAAACATAGCTATGGGGTATGGAATTATTGTACTCGCGACATACTCTACTTGTTGCCATCCTTAAATGTTGTGCACTCGCTCCAAAACAAAAATGTAATGAAATGTACTTGGGATGCATATACCTTTATGCTTTATTATCTTCCTTTGCAACAACAATAACATTGTGTTAATTTCGTTCAGCCTGCTAGCTGGTTAGGCAGCTTGTGAGATTTTAAAATTAAAAAAAGAATATGTATACACAGGTTTATTTACGGATTCGGATATCTTGGGAACGTTCTATCTGGGGATGGATCGAACGATAGGTTTGGCCATTTTCTTTTGATACGGGAGCGCCAACCACCACTCTTTGAAGGCCTCCTGGCCCAACACAATCCCCTTTGCATAGAAAAATTATATAAAAGATGACAAATTGTCCAAAACTAATAGGAACTATTTATGTATACAAATACAGGAAAATAACAATGACATATGCAATGAGTGTTCGCCATGTAGTGTACAAAACAAATTTTAAACTATTAT
Organism: Triticum aestivum; assembly: GCF_018294505.1. NCBI lineage: Eukaryota > Viridiplantae > Streptophyta > Magnoliopsida > Poales > Poaceae > Triticum > Triticum aestivum. The sequence goes on from NC_057803.1 coordinate 45,564,371, forward strand.
GTAGTAAATGTTTGCCATGATATATACAAAAACAATTTGCGGGGCGGCTAGTATAAATATAAAAAAAATCATGCATGGCGAAATTGCCATGGAAAAAACAGTAATATAGAAAAAATTGTAAGTTTTATCGTGTGGATAATAAACATGATGGCAATATAAACACAAATTACAAATAGACATGGCGAAAAATCCTTGGAATTTTTCATCTAAAAGCATGGTAAACAGTTTTGGGAAGTAAGAAAATCAAAGATCAAAATGTGAGGTTATAAAAGATATGTTGATAAGTAATGTTGCATGTTTCTGTTGACGTGAGGGAAAAAGTATGCAACAGTAGTGTGCCACACGGTCCAAAAGATATATTTTCCATCATAGAGAACAAAAAAAACTTGTGTCATTTATTGTGCAGTAGAAATTAGCATGGTACACAAGATAGGTTTGCCATAGTAAATAAAGTAAACTTTCCATGGACTATAAATTTAATTTGCCATGCTCTTTAAAGCCATGGAATATAAATTTAAATTACCATGGGTTCAAAATTAAATTGCCATGGGCTATGAGTAAAATTTTGACATGGCTTTCAAGTTAATTTTCCATGGTAGTAAGGATAATTGGCCATAGAATATAAATAAAAGTCGCCATGGGTTTAAAACTAAATTGCCATGCACCCGCAAAAAAAATTGCCATGGGAATGAAGTAAAATTTTGCCATGCGTTATCAGTGAAATTTTGCCATGGTTGTAAGGTTAATTTGCCCATGGACTACAAATTAAATTTACCATGGGTTGTGAAATTAATTTTTCATGGATATAAAGTAAAATTTGCCATGGACTTTGAGTACATTTTGCCATGGGCTGTAAATTTAACATGCCATGGCTGTAAGGTTAATTTGCGATAGACTGTAAAATAAATTTTTCATGGGGTGTGAAGTTAAAATGTCATGGGTATAAAGTAAATATACATGGCAAAGTTTATTTTATGTCCATGGAAAATCTATTGCGTATACTATGGTAACAAAAGTACATTTTTGCTTATGAAATAGAGCAAATTTACCATGATCAAAATATCAAAATCTTTCGGTAAAAAATGCAATAAATTTGCCATGATTCGTTAAACCAAATTTTCCATGATGTGTGAACTAAACTTGCCATGATCTAGAAAAGTGAATTTGCCATGCCATATACTTTGACATGATTTCATGGTTCTACTAATGTTCTATAGTTTTCCATGTTCAAAATCTACTAATGCTCAACAACTTGCCATGATCTACTCAAATTAGCCATGTTAAAAAAATAGCAAAATTTGCCATGTTCTACTTAATGTCTACCCACATCAACATTAATTAAGTCTAAATCTACGCCCAATCCAGTAGCATGTAACACAACCTCCGGTAACCATTGCGCAAAAATCTACATGCTTCATTACACAAATTTGTCATGGTATGTGAATTTGAACATGAGACTTAAAGAAAAGCTAAAATTGCCATGGCGAAAAATGGAGACAAGCCAAAATGCTATGAAATGCTGATGGAAAATCAGAAAAGATAGTGTGATGTTTATATGGGAATTCATAAATACATGAGCTCCTCGGCATAAAAGTCATGCATGTGACCATGGCCATGGGGTCAGTCTCCGTGAACTGAAGGGTAAAAAGAGGGGGAAGGTAGGGTGGCTCATCGAGGATATCAAATGCGAGCTCGGTGACCACATCATAGGAGCCATTGCTACTTGTGAGCTGCATTGGGTTTTTCCCCGAAGAGGAAGGGAGAAGTAATATAGTAACGGATATTATTTCCTTCAGTAGAGAACCAAGGTTACCAAAGCAATAGGAGATCCATGAAAACGCCCATTAGCAGTACCTACACACACAAGAGCAAATACTTGCACCGAACATGGGCAAGAGGGTTCTCAATCCCCTTGTACTCGCTAATTGCAAGGATCAAATCTGATAGTAGGAGATATATAAATTTCAAAGTAAAATAAAAGTAAATAAATTGCAGCAAAGTATTTAGGATTTTAGTAATATGTTAAAATTGAACTCACTAGAGGCATCTCTCTCATAAACATAGCATATGGTGGGTAGACAAATTACTGTTGGGCAACTGATAGAAAATCATATAGTTATGACGTTATTCATGGCATGATTAGTACATAGGAATTACGTCCGTGACAGGTAGACCGTTAAACTTACCGACGCCTAATACCATTACTCCACTCTAAGAGCGCTTCTATGCTTGCCTCTCTATGTATTAAGTTCATGACAAATAGAGTAATGCATGAAGTATGATGATATAATGTAGACAGAATAAAACCAAGCAATATGACTAAACCCCTTCTTTTATCCTTAGTAGCAACAATACAAATATGTGCCTCGCTAACCCTCCTATCAAGAGTGAGGACACCGCAATATTGAACCTACTGCAAAGCACCTCTCCCGCTGAAGATAAATCATTCTAGTTGGCCAAACCAAATGGATAGATCAGAGAGAAATATAAAGCTATAATAATCAAACATAATAAAGTTTAGAAAAGACTCAATTACTTTCAATGAATAATCTAATCATAACCCCACAATTCATTGGATCCCAACAAATGCACCGCAAAAAGATTACATCGAATCAATCTCTGAAGAGAACATTGTATTGAAGATTAGAGAGATGGAGAGGGGGAGAGAGTCATCTAGTTAATCACTATGGACCCATAGGTTGTTGGGGAACGTAGTAATTTCAAAAAAAATCCTACGCACATGCAAGATCATGATGATGCATAGCAACGAGAGGGGAGAGTGTTGTCCACGTACCCTCGTAGACCATAAGCGGAAGCGTTATGACAACGCAGTTGACGTAGTCGTACATCTTAACGATCGACCGATCCTAGTACCGAAAGTACGACACCTCCGTGATCTGCACAAGTTCGGCTCGGTGACGTCCCATGAACTCTCGATCTAGCTGAGTGTCGAGGGAGAGCTTCGTCAGCACGACGGCGTGATGACGGTGGTGATGATGCTATCGTCGCAGGGCTTCGCCTATGCACTACGATGATATGACCGAGGTGGATTATGGTGGAGGGGGGCACCACACATGGCTAAGGGATCAATGATCAACTTGTGTGTGTATGGGGTTCCCCCTCCCCTGTATATAAAGGAGTGGAGGAGGGGGGAGGGCCGGCCCTCTATGTCACGCCCTAGAGGAGTCCTAGGAGTAGGATTCCCCCCCTCCCTAGTTGGACTAGGAGAGAAGGAAGGGGGAAAGAGGGAGGAAGGAAAGGGGCGACGCCCCCCTTACTAGTCCAATTCGGACCAGAGGGGGAGGGGGCGCGCGGCCTGCCTTGGCTGCCTCTCTCTCTCTCCACTAAAGCCCATTAGGGCCCATATACTCCCCGGGGAGTGATAATCCCCAAGTGGAGGGAATCATCGTAGCAATTCCCAATGGTGGAAGTGATAAGTATGGAGTGTCGAACCCACAAGAAGCTAAAGGTAAGATTAATATTCTCTCAAGTCCTATCTACCACTGATATGACTCTACGTACACCGACCGTTTGCTTCCAACTAGCAACGAGAAATAAAACTACGTTGTGGGTAAGAAGAGGATAACTATGTATGATATCGGAGAGATAAAATATAAAAGTAGGTGTTGTTATCATAAAGTTGGAATATATTACTACATATTACAAATAGCGAGTGTGGAATAATGGTGGATCAGTGTGCGGAATTGTCCTAGGCAATTGTTAACAAGACCGGTAATCACTATTGCAGTTTCATATGAGGGAGAGGCATAAGCTAACATACTTTCTATTCTTGGATCATATGCACTTATGATTGGAACTCTAGCAAGCATCCGCAACTACTAAAGATCATTAAGGTAAAATCCAACCATAGCACTAAAGTATCAAGTCATCTTTATTCCCATACGCCATGTCCCGCTTATTCGTGTTTGTGTTTCAATCACTCACGCAACATAGACAATAAGAAAACCATGGACATATTGCAACACCCTATAGCGGGAATCCCTCATGCTTGCGCAACACGGAGGGCACCATAGGACAGCACCAAAGTAAAACATACAACTCATACCAATCTAGATCATCAATCAACCCAAAGACAAAGGATATCTACTCAAAACATCATAGGATGGCAACACATTGGATCATAATATGTGGCATAAAGCACCATGTTCAAGTAGGGATTACAGCGGGGTGCAGGAGAGTGGACCGCGTAAAAGAGATGAGGATGGTGGTGATGATGGTGATGTTGATGAAGACAATCACCGAGGCGATGATTCCCCTCCTGATGGCACTCCGGTGCCATCGAGAGAGAGGAGGAGAGGTTATCCCCCTTGTGCTTCCTCCTCCATGGCCTCCCCCCTGGATGGGGAGAGGTTCTCCCTCTGGTCCTTGGCCTTCATGGTGATGATGGCCCCTCCGGGATCCTCCTTCATAGCCTCCGGTGATGACGGCCCCCTCCGGCAGGGTGCCAGAGAGGGCCTAGATTGATTTCTCGTGGCTACAGAGGCTTGCGGCGGCAGAAATTCTGATCTAGGTTATGTTCTGGAAGTTTGGGTATGTATAAGAGGTTTTGGTGTCGAGAACAAGTCAGAGGGTCTCCGGGCTGTCCACGAGGCAGGGAGGTGCCCCCCCCCGGGGGGGGGGGGGGTCGGCGCGCCCCCACCCTCATGGGCAGCCCGAGACTCTTCTAGCCCAACTCTTTTACTCCATGGCCTTCTTCTGGTCCAAAAATAAGTTCTGTGAAGTTTCAGGTCAATTGGACTCCGTTTGGTATTCCTTTTCTATAAAACTCAAAAACAAGGAAAAAACAGAAACTGGCACTGGGCTCTAGGTTAATAGGTTAGTCCCAAAAATCATATAAAATAGCATATAAATGCATATAAAACATCTAAGATGGATAATATAATAGCATGAATACTTCATAAATTATAGATACGTTGGAGACATATCAGCATCCCCAAGCTTAATTCCTGCTCGTCCTCAAGTAGGTAAACGATAAAAGAAATAATTTATGAAGTGTGAATGCTAGCAGATGCACAAGTTTGATCAATGATAATTTCAATCACCTTTTCTAGCATCATTATATGTCATAACAGTAGCTCATCTCATAAAACTTTTCATGATCAAGTAACAAGTTATTCACATGTTAAAGTATAGATCATAAACTTTCTTGAAAACTAACAAACCGTGCTCTTAGTCATCAAACAATTGCAATTCATCTTATTTTCGGGAAGGGTCTATGTAAGAGCTTTGATTCAGCAAACTCCACATACTCAACTATCATTTAATCTTTCACAATTGCTAACACTCATGTGATATTTATGGGTTCAAAGTTTTAATCGGACACAGAGAAAGATAGGGGCTTATAGTTTCGCCTCCCAACCTTTTACCTCAAGGGTAATGTCAACAATAATACTTTACGAATACCTACATCCAAGTGGATATATATATATATATATATATATATATATATATATATCCGGATCGCTCCAACACAAAGTGCTTGCTGAAGGAAAAAGCGTACAAAGGGAAAGGTGATGATCACCCTGACTCTTGTATAAGGGTAGAAGATTAAAAGTAAAAGATAGGCCCTTCGCAGAGGGAAGCAGAGGTTTTCATGCGCTTTTATGGTTGGATGCACGAAATCTTAATGCAAAAGAATGTCACTTTATATTGCCACTTGTGATATGGACCTTTATTATGCAGTTCGTCGCTTTTATTTCTTCCACATCACAAGATCGTATAAAGCTCATTTTCTCCACACTAATAAATCATACATATTTAGAGAGCAATTTTTATTGCATGCACCGATGAGAACTTACTTGAAGGATCTTACTCAATCCATAGGTAGGTATGGTGGACTCTCATGGCAAAACTGGTTTAAGGAATGTTTGGAAGCACAAGTAGTATCTCTGCTTGGTGCAAAGAATTTGGCTAGCATGAGAGGGAAAGGCAAGCTCAACATGTTGGATGATCCAAGACAATATAACGTTTCGGATATAGGAAAACATAACCCATTAAGTTGTCGTCCTTATCCAACATCAACCTTTTAGCATGTCATATTTTAATGAGTGGTCACAATTGCAAAAGATGTCCAAGATAGTATATTTATATGTGAAATCTCCCTTCCTTCAATATTCTTTCATGAATTGTTCAAGTGACCAATTCTGTGTTTGCTAACTTCCAATAAGTTTACTACCTATACTTATTATATGTGAAGTCATTACTCCCCATGTTGTAAGCACAGGAAACGTATATAAATTCAGATTTATGATATTCAATTCATTCAACCATTTACTCGTAGGATATATGTGAAGCACGTGAGTTAATGACAAACTACTCCAAAAAGATATAAGTGAAGAATACTGAGTAGTCAAATAATTAAGTAGCCATGGGAGGATTCTTTTTCATTCAAGATTTCAGATCCAATGATTTTATTCAAACAGCAAGTAAAATTGAAAATATGCTCCAAGCAAAACACATATCATGTGACGAATAAAAATATTGCTCCGAGTAGGGTATACCGATAGTTTTGAAGACGGAAGAGGGGATGCCTTCCGGGGCATCCCCAAGCTTAGGTGCTTGAGTCTTCCTTGAATATTACCTTGGGGTGCCTTGGGCATCCCCAAGATTAAGGTATTTCCAATCCTTATTCTCCTCATATCGATATCTCACCCAAAGGTTGAAAACTTCAATCACACAAAACTTAATGGAACTTCGTGAGATAGGTTAGTATGATAAAGAGTAAACCATTCACTTTGGTACTGTAAAAGACAAGTTTCACAATTGTTATCACACAATGCCTACTGTAACATATAATTTCTACAATTTATATTGAGAAATATAAGACATAGAAACTAGAAAACAAGCAAACTATGCAATGAAAGCAGAATCTGTTAGAAACAGAACAATCTGTAATGATCTGAACACCAACCATACTTCTGCTACTCCAAAAATTCTGAAACAATTGGTGGACATGAGGAATTTGTCTATTAATATTCTGAAAAAAGAATCAAATCAATTGCACTCTTCTGTAAAAAATGGCAGCTAATCTCGTGAGCGCAAAGTTTCTGTTTTTTACAGCAAGATCACATTAACTTTCACCCAAGTCTTCCCAAAGGTCTTACTTAGCACTTTATTGAAAAAAAACTATAATACATGATTAATACAGTAGCTTAATCATGAGAACACACACAAACAGTAAGGGTAAATATTGGGTTGTCTCCCAACAAGCGCTTTTCTTTAATGCCTTTTAGCTAGGCATGATGATTTCAATGATGCTCACATAAAAGATAAGAATTGAAACAAAAAGAGAGCATCATGAAGAATATGACTAGCATATTTAAATCTAACCCACTTACTATTCCTAGGAATTTTGTGAGCACATAATTATAGGAATAAGAATCAACTAGCATAGGAAGGAAAAACAAGTATAACTTCAAAACTTTAAGCATATAGAGAGGAAGCATGATATTATTGCAACTCCTACAAACATGTATTCCTCCCTCATAATAATTTTCAGTAGCAGCATGCATGAGTTCAACAATATAACCATCACATAAAGCATTCTTTTCATGATCTACGAGCATAGAAATTTTACTACTCTCCACATAAGCAAAATTCTCCTCATTCGGAATAGTGGGAGCAAACTTCTTCTAAATCCACTTTAGATGATAGTATTATTCATACTCCAAAAGATATAAGTGAAGTTCATGGATCATTATACAATTAATATAGACTAACCAATATCCAAGCTCAAAATATATAAGTGAAGCACACGAAGCATTCTATAAAACCATACTGAAAAGATTTAAGTGAAGCACAAAGAGCAATTCTATAAGATCATACTTAAAAGATATAAGTGAAGCACATGAAGCATTCTATAAACCAATGAAGGGATTTCTCATACTATCATGGTTCATAAAGGAAAAACAAAAAACAAAAAGAACACAAATCATGTGAACAAGACAAAAACCAAGGTATATCGATAATTGTTGAAGAAGAAAGATGGGATGCCAACCGGGGCATCCCCAAGCTTAGATGCTTGAGTATCCTTAGAATATTTACTTGGGGTGCCTTGTGAAGGAAATATGCCCTAGAGGCAATAATAAAGTTATTATTTATTTCCTTATATCATGATAAATGTTTATTATTCATGCTAGAATTGTATTAACCGGAAACATAATGCATGTGTGAATACATAGACAAACAGAGTGTCACTAGTATGCCTCTACTTGACTAGCTCATTGATCAAAGATGGTTATGCTTCCTAACCATAGAAAAAATAGTTGTTAATTGATTAATGGGATCACATCATTAGTTGAATGATCTGATTGACATGACCCATTCCATTAGCTTAGCACCCGATCGTTTTAGTATGTTGCTATTGCTTTCTTCATAACTTATACATGTTCCTATGACTATGAGATTATGCAACTCCCGTTTACCGGAGGAACACTTTGTGTACTACCAAATGTCACAACGTAACTGGGTGATTATAAAGGAGTACTACAGGTGTCTCCAAAGGTAGATGTTGGGTTGGCGTATTTCGAGATTAGGATTTGTCACTCCGATTGTCGGAGAGGTATCTCTGGGCCCTCTCGGTAATGCACATCACATAAGCCTTGCAAGCATTACAACTAATATGTTAGTTGTGAGATGATGTATTACAGAACGAGTAAAGAGACTTGCCGGTAACGAGATTGAACTAGGTATTGGATACCGATGATCGAATCTCGGGCAAGTAACATACCGATGACAAAGGGAACAACGTATGTTGTTATGCGGTCTGACCGATAAAGATCTTCGTAGAATATGTAGGAGCCAATATGGGCATCCAAGTCCCGCTATTGGTTATTGACCAGAGATTTGTCTCAGTCATGTCTACATTGTTCTTGAACCGTAGGGTCCACACGCTTAACGTTACGATGACAGTTATTATGAGTTTATGCATTTTGATGTACCGAAGTTAGTTCGGAGTCCTGGATGTGATCACGGACATGACGAGGAGTCTCGAAATGGTCGAGACATGAAGATTGATATATTGGACGACTATATTCGGACACCGGAAGGGTTCCGGGGAAGTTTCGGATAAAACCGGAGCACCGGGGGGTTACCGGAACCCCTAGGGGGGTTAATGGGCCTTATGGGCCTAATGTGGAGAAGAGGAAGGGGCTGCCAGGGCAGGCCGCGCGCCCCCTCTCCCCCTAGTCAGAATTGGACAAGGAGGGAGGGGCGGCACCCCCCCTTTCCTTCTCTCCCCCCTCTCTCCTACTTGGACAAGGAAAAGGGGGAGGAGTCCTACTCCCGGTAGGAGTAGGACTCCTCCTGCGCCCGCCTCCTGGCCGGCCGCACCCCTCCCCTTGGCTCCTTTATATACGGAGGCAAGGGGGCACCCTAAGACACACAAGTTGATCCTCGTGATCATTCCTTAGCCGTGTGCGGTGCCCCCTGCCACCATATTCCACCTCGGTCATACCGTTGTAGTGCTTAGGCGAAGCCCTGCGTCGGTAGAACATCATCATCATCACCACGCCGTCGTGCTGATGGAACTCATCCCCGAAGCTTTGCTGGATCGGAGCCCGGGGAGCGTCATCGAGCTGTACGTGTGCTAAGAACTCGGAGGTGCCGGAGTAACGGTGCTTGGATCGGTTGGATCGGGAAGACGTACGACTACTTCCTCTACGTTGTGTCAACACTTCCGCAGTCGGTCTGCGTGGGTACGTAGACAACACTCTCCCCTCTCGTTGCTATGCATAACCATGATCTTGCGTGTGCGTAGGAAAATTTTGAAATTACTACGTTCCCCAACACCTTGGGCATCCCCAAGCTTGAGCTCTTGCCTCTCTTTATTCTTCTCACATCGATAACTCCTCGTTCTTCGAACACTTCATCCACACAAAACTTTAACAAAAACTTTGTGAGATCCATTAGTATAATAAAGCAAATCACTATCTTTAGGTACTGTTTCAAACTCATTCCAATTTCATATTAGAACTATATATACTGTATTCCAACTTCACCATGGTTCATACCCCCCGATACTACCCATAGATTCATCAAAATAAGCGAACTACACATAGAAAACAGAATCTGTCGAAAACAGGACAGTCTGTAGTAATCTGGAAGTTTAGTAAACTTCTGTAACTCCAACAAATTCTAAAAAAATATGAAAATTTAAAACATTTGTACAGAAGTAATGTTAAAAAAGTTTCAGACCCATTTGACTTTCCAGTAAAAAATGTAAAATCATGCGCTACAGCCAAAGTTTCTGTTTTTGTACTGAACATAGTAAACAAGCAATCTAATCATCCTAAACCGAAGCTTGGCACATTATTTTTATAATACAATGGATATATACAATGGGATAATTATTTTCAGAGAAGCTTCCATGAAATGTTTTACATTGTTTCCATGAGCATGAACACAAGTGCTCAAGGTCGACCCTCATTTCTTCAATGCATAATCTTCCAATCACTTCTCTTATTGAAAAACTTTTTAGGCATGAAAGACAAGTAATTTTTTTTGTATTTTTATTCTTTTAAATTACTTTTTGTATGTTTCACCCACAACTAAACAGAAACAAAAAGGAAAATAAAATCTACTTAGTGAACAAAGCAAACAAGCATACACAAGAATATCAACCCCACGCTATTGCTCCACGGCAACGGCGCCAGAAAAGAGCTTGATAATCCCCAAGTGCAGGGAATCATCGTAGCAATTCCCAATGGTGGAAGTGATAAGTATGGAGTGTCGAACCCACAAGGAGCTAAAGGTAAGATCAATATTCTCTCAAGTCCTATCTTCCACTGATACGACTCTACGTACACCGAACATTTGCTTCCAACTAGCAACGAGAAATAAAACTACATTGTGGGTATGAAGAGGATAACTTTGTATGATATCGGAGAGCTAAAATATGAAAGTAGGTGCTGTTATCATAAAGTTAGAATATATTACTAAATATTATAAATAGAGAGTGTGGAATAATGGTTGATTGGTGTGCGGAATTGTCCTAGGCAATTGTTAACAAGACCGGTAATCACTATTGCAGTTTCATATGAGGGAGAGGCATAAGCAAACATACTTTCTCTTCTTGGATAATATGCACTTATGATTGGAACTCTAGAAAGCACCCGCAACTACTAAATATCATTAAGGTAAAACCCAACCATAGCATTAAAGTATCAAGTCCTCTTTATTCCCATACGCCATGTCCCGCTTATCCGTGTTTGTGTTTCAGTCACTCACGCAACGTAGACAATAAGCAAACCATGGACATATTGCAACACCCTACAGCGGGAATCCCTCACGCTTGCGCGACACGGAGGGCACCATAGGACAGCACCAAAGTAAAACATACAACTCATACCAATCTAGATCATCAATCAACCCAAAGACAAAGGATATCTACTCAAACCATCATAGGATGTCAACACATCATTGGATCATAATATGTGGCATAAAGCACCATGTTCAAGTAGGGATTACAGCGGGGTGCGGGAGAGTGGACCGTGTAAAAGAGATGAGTATGGTGGTGATGATGGTGATGTTGATGAAGACAATCGCCAAGGCAATGATTCCCCTCCTGATGGCACTCCGGTGCCACCGAGAGAGAGGAGGAGAGGTTCTCCCCCTTGTGCTTCCTCCTCCATGGCCTCCCCCTTGGCTGGGGAGAGGTTCTCCCTCTGGTCCTTTGCCTTCATGGTGATGATGGCCCCTCTGGGATCCTCCTCCATAGCCTCCGGTGATGATGGCCCCCTCCGGCAGGGTGCCAGAGAGGGCCTAGATTGATTTCTCGTGGCTACAGAGGCTTGCGGCGGCGGGACTTCCGATATAGGCTATATTCTGGAAGTTTGGGTATATATAAGAAGTTTTGGCATCGAGAACAAGTCAGGGGGTCTTCGGGTTGTCCACGAGGCAGGGAGGCGCGCCAAGGGGGGGGGGGGTGTGGGCGCGCCCCCACCCTCATGGGCAGCCCGGGACTCTTCTGGCCCAACTCTTTTACTCAATGGCCTTCTTTTGGTCCAAAAATAAGTTCCGTGAAGTTTCACGTCAATTGGACTCCATTTGGTATTCCGTTTCTATAAAACTCAAAAACAAGGAAAAAACAGAAACTGTCACTGGGCTCTAGGTTAATAGGTTAGTCCCAAAAATCATATAAAATAGCATATAAATGCATATAAAACATCTAAGATGGATAATATAATAGCATGAATACTTCATAAATTATAGATACGTTGGAGACATATCAACATCCCCAAGCTTAATTCTTGCTCGTCCTCGAGTAGGTAAATGATAAAAGAAATAATTTATGAAGTGTGAATGCTAGCAGGTGCACAAGTTTGATCAATGATAATTTCAATCACCTTTTCTAGCATCATTATATCTCATAACAGTAGCTTATCTCATAAAACTTTTCATGATCAAGTAACAAGCTATTCACAAGTTAAAGTATAGATCATAAACTTTCTTGGAAACTAACAAACCGTGCTCTTAGTCATCAAACAATTGCAATTCATCTTATTTTCGGGAAGGGTCTATGTAAGAGCTTTGATTCAGCAAACTCCACATACTCAACTATCATTTAATATTTCACAATTGCTAACACTCATGTGATATTTATGGGTTCAAAGTTTTTATCGGACACAGAGAAAGATAGGGGCTTATAGTTTTGCCTCCCAACCTTTTACCTCAAGGGTAATGTCAACAATAATAATTTACGAATACCTATATCCAAGTGGATATATATATATATATATATATATATATATATATATATATATATATATATATATATATATATATATATATATGCGGATCGCTCCAACACAAAGTGCTTGCCGAAGGAAAAAGTGTAAAAAGGAAAGGTGATGATCACCCTGACTCTTGTATAAGGGTAGAAGATTAAAAGTAAAAGATAGGCCCTTCGCAGAGGGAAGCAAAGGTTGTCATGCGCTTTTATGGTTGGATGCACAAAATCTTAATGTAAAAGAACGTCACTTTATATTGCCACTTGTGATATGGACCTTTATTATGCATTCCGTCACTTTTATTTCTTCCACATCACAAGATCGTATAAAGCTTATTTTATCCACACTAATAAATCATACATATTTAGAGAGCAATTTTTATTGCATGCACCGATGACAACTTACTTGAAGGATCTTACTCAATCCATAGGTAGGTATGGTGGACTCTCATGGCAAAACTGGTTTAAGGAATGTTTGGAAGCACAAGTAGTATCTCTACTTGGTGCAAAGAATTTGGCTAGCATGAGAGGGAAAGGCAAGCTCAACATGTTGGATGATCCAAGACAGTATAACATTTCGGATATAGGAAAACATAACCCATTAAGTTGTCTTCCTTGTCCAACATCAACCTTTTAGCATGTCATATTTTACTGAGTGGTCACAATTGCAAAAGATGTCCAAGATAGTATATTTATATGTGAAATCTCCCTTCCTTCAATATTCTTTCATGAATTGTTCAAGTGACCAATTCTGTGTTTGCTAACTTCCAATAAGTTTACTACCTATACTTATTATGTGTGAAGTCATTACTCCCCATGTTGTAAGCACATGAAACGTATATAAATTCAGATTTATGATATTTAATTCATTCAACCATTTACTCATAGGATATATGTGAAACACGTGAGTAAATGACAAACTACTCCAAAAAGATATAAGTGAAGAATACTGAGTAGTCAAATAATTAAATAGCCATGGTAGGATTCTTTTTCATTCAAGATTTCAGATCCAATTATTCTATTCAAACAGCAAGTAAAATTGAAAATACAGTCCAAGCAAAACACATATCATGTGACAAATAAAAATATAGCTCCGAGTAGGGTATACCGATAGTTCTGAAGATGAAAGAGGGGATGCCTTCCGGGGCATCCCCAAGCTTAGGCGCTTGAGTCTTCCTTGAATATTACCTTGGGGTGCCTTGGGCATTGCTACCTCTTGAGCACTGCGTTGGTTTTCCCTTGAGGAGGAAAGGGTGATGCAGCAAAGTAGTGTAAGTATTTCCCTCAGTTTTTGAGAACCAAGGTATCATTCCAGTATGAGGCCACAGGCAAGTCCCTCGTACCTACACAAACAAATAAGAACCTCGCAACCAACGCGATAGAGGGGTTGTCAATCCCTTCACGGTCACTTACGAGAGTGAGATCTGATAGAGATGATAAGATAATATTTTTGGTATTTTTATGAGAAAGATTAAAAGTAAAGATTGCAAAATAAAAGGTAATAGAAATAACTTGTTGACGGAAGAATAATATAATGGAGAATAGACCCGGGGGCCATAGGTTTCACTAGTGGCTTCTCTCAAGATAGCATAAGTATTACGGTGGGTGAACAAATTACTGTCGAGTAATTGATAGAAAAGCGAATAATTATGAGAATATCTAGGCATGATCATGTATATAGGCATCACGTCCGTGACAAGTAGACCGACTCTAGCCTACATCTACTACTATTACTCCACACATCGACCGCTATCCAGCATGCATCTAGAGTATTAAGTTCATAAGAACAGAGTAACGCATTAGGTAAGATGACATGATGTAGAGGGATAAACTCAAGCAATATGATATAAACCCCATCTTTTTATCCTCGATGGCAACAATACAATACGTGTTGTTTCCCTTTCTGTCACTGGGATCGAGCACCGCAAGATTGCACCCAAAGCTAAGCACTTCTCCCATTGCAAGAAAGATCAATCTAGTAGGCCAAACCAAACTGATAATTCGAAGAGACTTGCAAAGATAACCAGTCATACATAAAAGATTTCAGAGAAGAATCAAATATTCTTCATAGATAGACTTGATCATAAACCCACAATTCATCGGATCTCGACAAACACACCGCAAAAAGAGTTACATCAAATAGATCTCCAAGAAGATCGAGGAGAACTTTGTATTGAGATTCAAAGAGAGAGAAGAAGCCATCTAGCTAATAACTATGGAACCGAAGGTCTGAAGGAAACTACTCACACATCATCGGAGGGGCCATGAAGTTGATGTAGAGGCCCTCCGTGATCGATGCCCCCTCCCGCGGAGCTCCGGAAAAGACCCCAAGATGGGATCTCTTGGGTACAGAAGGTTGCGGTGGTGGAAATACGGTTTCATGGTGCTCCTGGATGTTTTCAGGGTATATGAGTATATATAGGAGGAAGAAGTAGGTCGGTTGAGCCACGAGGGGGGAGGGCGCGCCCCCTGCCTCGTGGACTCCTCGTTTGTTTCTTGACATCCACTCCAAGTCCTCTGGATCACATTTGTTCCAAAAATAACTCTCCCGAAGGTTTCAATCCGTTTGATATTCCTTTTCTGCGAAACACTAAAATAGGCAAAAAACAACAATTTGCACTGGGCCTTGGGTTAATAGGTTAGTCCCAAAAATAATATAAAGTGTAAAATAAAACCCATTAAACATCCAAAACAGAGTATATAATAGGATGGAACAATAAAAAATTATAGATACGTTGGAGACGTATCAAGCATCCCCAAGCTTAATTCTTGCTCGTCCTCGAGTAGGTAAATGATAAAAATAGAATTTTTGATGTGGAATGCTTTCTAGCATATTCTTCAATGTAATTTTCCCTATTGTGGCATGAACGTTCAGATCTGAAAGATTCAAGATAAAAGTTTATTGTTGACATAAAAATAGTAATACTCCAAGTATGCAAACCAAGCAATTAGGTCTTATCAAAATACCATAGCCAAAGAAAGCTTATCCCTACAAAATCATATAGTTTGGCCATGCTTCATTTTCGTCACACAAAATGCTCTCAACATTCACAACCCCGATGACAAGCCAAGCAATTGTTTCATACTTAGCCTTTTCAAACTCTTTCAACTTTTACGCAATATATGAGCACGAGCCATGGACATAGCACTATGGGTGGAATAGAATATAATGATTGAGGTTGTGTGAGAATACAAAAAGGGAGAAAGTCTCACATTGACGTGGCTAATCAATGGGCTATGGAGATGCCCACCGATTGATGTCAATGCAAGGAGTAGGGATTGCCATGCAACGGAGGCACTAGAGCTATAGATATATGAAAGCTCATCAAAGGAACTAAGTGGGTGTGCATCCAACTTGCTTGCTCACGAAGACCTAGGGAATTTGAGGAAGCCCATCATTGGAATATACAAGCCAAGTTCTATAATGAAAAATTCCCACTAGTATATGAAAGTGACAAAATAAGAGACTCTCTATCATGAAGATCATGGTGCTACTTTGAATCACAAGTGTGGAAAAAGGATAGTAACATTGTCCCTTCTCTCTTTTTCTCTCATTTTTTGGGACTTCTACTCTTTTTTTGTATGGCCTCTTTTTTCGTCCAGAGTCTCATCCCGACTTGTGGGGGAATCATAGTCTCCATTATCCTTTCCTCACATGGGACAATGCTCTAATGATGATCATCACACTTTTATTTACTTACAACTCAAGAATTACAACTCGATGCTTAAAACAAAATATGACTCTATGTGAATGCCTCCGGCGGTGTACCGAGATTGTGATGAATCAAGAGTGACATGTATGAAAAATTAAGCATGGTGGCTTTGCCACAAATACGATGTCAACTACATGATCATGCAAAGCAATATGATAATGATGATGCGTGTCATAATAAATGGAACGGTGGAAAGTTGCATGGCAATATATCTCGGAATGGCTATGGAAATGCCATAATAGGTAGGTATGGTGGCTGTTTTGAGGAAGATATAAGGAGGCTTATGTGTGATAGAGTGTATCATATCACGGGGTTTGGATGCACCGACGAAGTTTGCACCAACTCTCAAGGTGAGAAAGGGCAATGCACGGTACCGAAGAGGCTAGCAATGATGGAAGGGTGAGAGTGCGTATAATCCATGGACTCAACATTAGTCATAAATAACCCACATACTTATTGCAAAAATCTACAAGTCATCAAAACCGAGCACTACACGCATGCTCCTAGGGGGATAGATTGGTAGGAAAAGACCATCGCTCATCCCCGACCGCCACTCATAAGGAAAGCAATCAAAGAACACCCCATGCTTCAAATTTGTGACACAACATTTACCATACGTGCATGCTTCGGGACTTGGAAACTTCAACACAAGTATTTCTCAATTTCATAATTACTCAACTAGCACACCTCTAATATTACCACCTTTATATCTCAAAACAAATATCAAGCATCCAACTTCTCTTTAGTATTTAAAATTTATAACCAAAGCAAATTACCATGTTGTTCTAAAGGACTCTCAAAATAATATAAGTGAAGCATGAGAGATCAATTATTTCTATAAAATAGGACCACCGCCGTGCTCTAAAAGATATAAGCGAAGCACTAGAGCAAAAATTATCCAACTCAAAAGATATAATTGAAGCACATAGAGTATTCTAATAAATTCCAATTCATGTGTGTCTCTCCCAAAAGGTGTGTACAGTAAGGATGATTGTGGTAAACTAAAAAGAAAATACTCAAATCATACAAGACGCTCCAAGAAAAACACATATCATGTGGTGAATAAAAATATAGCTCCAGGTAAAGTTACCGATGGACGAAGACGAAAGAGGGGATGCCTTGCTTAGGCTTTTGGTTGTCCTTGGAAACTTGAAAACTTCACAACACAAAACTTAAAACAAAATCTCGTGAGAACCACAACTTCAAGGTACTGTAACAAACTCATTCTTTATTTAAATTGGTATTAAACCTACTGTATTCCAACTTTTCTATGTTTCATAAACTCTATTACTAACCATAGATTCATCAAAATAAGCAAACAACACACGAAAAACAGAATATGTCAAAAATAGAACAGTCTATAGTAATCTGTAGGTTTCAAATACTTCTGGAACCCCAAAAATTCTAAAATAAATTTCTGGACGTGTGGAATTTATCTATTAATCATATGCAAAAATAATTAACTAAATAGCACTCTCCAGTAAAACATGGCAGCAAGTCTCGTGAGCGCTAAAGTTTCTGTTTTTTATAGCAAGATTGCAAAGACTTTCCCCAAGTCTTCCCAAAGGTTCTACTTGGCACAAACACTAATTAAAAGAATAAAACCATATCTAAACAGAGGCTAGATGAATTATTTATTACTAAATAGAATCAAAAAGCAAGAAACAAAAGTAAAGTTGGGTTGCCTCCCAACAAGCGTTATCGTTTAACGCCCCTAGCTAGGCATAAAGGCAAGGGTAGATCTAGGTATTGTCATCTTTGGTAGGCAATTCTTCAATAGAACACTTATAACCCTTAGGAGTTTCCTTCTTTCTATTAATGATTAAACTCTTAGGCAAGAAATCAAGAAAATCATTTGTAGCAAAAGGTTCCTTAATGATAGCGAGAAAGTTGGGGTGAACACTTATGGATTTGAGATCCGTATTTTCCTTACTAGAAGTTTCACCCTTATTTTTAGGATTGTACATTATTTTGGCAACTTTTGCAGGAGGATTTGAAGTGTTCCTTATGGCAGAAAAAGCGGACCCTAAGTTGGTAATAATACCCTCAAGCTTATGAATTCTAGTGGAATCTTGGTCTATTCTTTCATTAACTATGAGTTCTTTTTCTTTAAAACTTTTCAGAGTAACTCCTACCTTAGATCCATATTGGGTAATTTGGTTGTGGATCTTTTTATCAAAATTCTCAATCAATTCAACAGTGGCAACTTTATTTTCAATAATATCGAGCCTTTGCATAACATGTTCCAAAGTTAACATAGTTCCATTAACCAAGAGAGGTGGTGTGCCAAACAAATCTATCATAGCATTATAAGAATCAAAAGTGTGGCTACCCAAGAAATTTCCTCCGGTAATGGTATCAAGAATATATCTATTCCAAGGAATGATGCCTACATAAAAATTGCGAAGAAGAACGGAAGTGGATTGCTTCCTAGTAGATTTATTTTGCGCATTGCAAATTCTGTACCAAGCATATTTTAGATTTTCTCCCTCCCTTTGTTTAAAATTAAGGACTTCATTCTCAGGAGATAAAGGAGTGGATAAAATACTAGCCATAACGATGAAGCAAGCAAAAGAAAAAGCGAACGGAAAAATAGGGCGAATAAAACGGCAAGGGTGACGTGGGGGAGAGGAAAACGAGAGGCAAATGGCAAATAATGTAATGTGAGGGATAAGATAGATGGGTACTTGGTATGTGTTGACTTGTGCATAGACTCTGATACGTCTCCAACGTATCTATAATTTTTGATTGTTCCATGCTATATTATATATACTGTTTTGGACATTATTGGGCTTTATTATGCACTTTTATATTATTTTTGGGACTAACCTATTAACCGGAGGCCCAACCCGGAATTGCTGTTTTTTGCCTATTTCAGACTTTCATAGAAAAAGAATATCAAACGGAGTCCAAACGGAATGAAACCTTCGGGAACGTGATTTTCGGAACGAACGTGATCCAGAGAACTTGGACCCTACGTCAAGACATCAACCAGGAGGCCACGAGGTAGGGGCGCGCGCCTACCCCCCTTGGCGTGCCCTCCACCCTCGTGGGCCCCCTGTTGCTCCACCGACGTACTCCTTCCTCCTATATATACCTACGTACCCCCAAACTACCAGATACGGAGCCAAACCCCTAATTCCACCGCCGTAACTTTCTGTATCCACGAGATCCCATCTTGGGGCCTTTTCTGGAGCTCCGCCGGAGGGGGCATCGATCACGGAGGGCTTCTACATCAACACCAGAGCCCCTCCGATGAAGTGTGAGTAGTTTACCTCACACCTTCGGGTCCATAGTTATTAGCTAGATGGCTTCTTCTCTCTTTTTGGATCTCAATACAAAGTTCTCCCCCTCTCTTGTGGAGATCTATTCGATGTAATCTTCTTTTGCGGTGTGTTTGTTGAGACCGATGAATTGTGGGTTTATGATCAAGTTTATCTATGAACAATATTTGAATCTTCTTTGAATTCTTTTATGTATGATTGGTTTTCTTTGCAAGTCTCTTTGAATTATCAGTTTGGTTTGGCCTACTAGATTGATCTTTCTTGCAATGAGAGAAGTGCTTAGCTTTGGGTTCAATCTTGCGGTGTCCTTTCCCAGTGACAGTAGGGGCAGCAAGGCATGTATTGTATTGTTGCCATCGAGGATAACAAGATGGGGTTTACATCATATTGCATGAGTGTATCCCTCTACATCATGTCATCTTGCTTAAAGCGTTACTCTGTTCTTATGAACTTAATACTCTAGATGCATGCTGGATAGCGGTCGATGTGTGGAGTAATAGTAGTAGATGCAGGCAGGAGTCGGTCTACTTGTCTCGGACGTGATGCCTATATACATGATCATACCTAGATATTCCCATAATATGCTCAATTCTGTCAATTGCTCAACAGTAATTTGTTTACCCACCGTGAATACTTATGCTCTTGAGAGAAGCCACTAGTGAAACCTATGGCCCCCGGGTCTATCTTCCATCATATTAATCTTCCAATACTTAGTTATTTTTATTGCCTTTTATTTTACTTTGCATCTTTATCATAAAAATACCAAAAATATTATCTTATCATATCTATCAGATCTCACTCTCGTAAGTGACCGTGTAGGGATTGACAACCCCTTATCGTGTTGGTTGTGAGGATTTATTTGTTTGTGTAGGTGCGAGGGACTCGTGTGTGGCCTCCTACTGGATTGATACCTTGGTTCTCAAAAACTGAGGGAAATACTTACGCTACTTTGCTGCATCACACTTTCCTCTTCAAGGGAAAACCAACGCAAGTGATCAAGAGGTAGCAAACTCCCTGGCAACGGCGCCAGAAATCCTTCTTTCTACCTCTTGAGCACTGCGTTGGTTTTCCCTTGAAGAGGAAAGGATGATATAGCAAAGTAGCGTCAGTATTTCCCTCAGTTTTTGAGAACCAAGGTATCAGTCCAGTAGAAGGCCACACGCAAGTACCTCGTACCTACACAAACAAATACGAACCTCGCAACCAACGCGATAAAGGGGTTGTCAATCCCTTCACTGTCACTTACGAGAGTGAGATCTGATAGAGATGATAATATAATATTTTTGGTATTTTTATGATAAAGATTAAAAGTAAAGATTGCAAAATAAAAGGTAATAGAAATAACTTGTTGACGGAAGATTAATATAATGGAGAATAGACCCGGGGGCCATAGGTTTCACTAGTGGTTTCTCTCAAGATAGCATAAGTATTACGGTGGGTGAACGAATTACTGTCAAGCAATTGATAGAAAAGCAAATAATTATGAGAATATCTAGGCATGATCATGTATATAGGCATCACGTCCGTGACAAGTAGACCGACTCCTGCCTGCATCTACTACTATTACTCCACACATCGACCACCATCAGCATGCATCTAGAGTATTAAGTTCATAAGAATAGAGTAACGTGATAACCCACAAGTATAGGGGATCGCAACAGTTTTCGATAAGTAAGATTGTCGAACCCAACGACGAGCTAAAGGTAGAACAAATATTCCCTCAAGTTCTATCGACCACCGATACAACTCTACGCACACTTAGCGTTCGCTTTACCTAGAACAAGTATGAAACTAGAAGTACTTTGTAGGTGTTTTTGGATAGGTTTGCAAGATAATAAAGAGCACGTAAATAAAAAGTAGGGGCTGTTTAGATAAAGACACAACTAAATTAGTTTTAGTAGAGTGCTTTTTGTTACGAGAAAGTTATTTGTCCCCAGGCAACCAACAACTAGACCGGTAATCATTGTTGCAATTTTATATGAGGGAGAGGCATAAGCTAACATACTTTCTCTACTTGGATCATATGCACTTATGATTGGAACTCTAGCAAGCATCCGCAACTACTAAAGATCATTAAGGTAAAACCCAACCATAGCATTAAAGTATCAAGTCCTCTTTATCCCATACACAAACAACCTACTTACTCGGGTATATGCTTCTGTCACTCACGCCACCCACCATAAGAAAATCATGAACATATTGCAAACCCTACAGCAGGGATCCCTCACGCTTGTGCGACACGGAGAGCACCATAGGACAACACCAATAATAAAACATGCAACTCAAACCAATCTTGATCATCAATTAACCCATAGGACAAAACGGATCTACTCAAACATCATAGGATAGCCATACATCATTGGGAAATAATATATAGCATTGAGCACCATGTTTAAGTAGAGATTACAACGGGTAAAAGAGGGGTTACACCGCTGCATAGAGGGAGGAAGAGTTGGTGCTGATGGCGGTGAAGTTGTTGGTGAAGATTGCGGTGATGATGATGGCCCCGGCGGTGTTCCGGCGCCACCGGAAGAGAGGGGGAGAGGGCCCCCCTTCTTCTTCTTCTTCCTTGACCTCCTCCCTACATGGGAGAAGGGTTTCCCCTCTGGTCCTTGGCCTCCATGGCATGGGAGGGGCGAGAGCCCCTCCGAGATTGGATCTGTCTCTCTCTATTTCTGCGTTCCTTCTGGCTGCCCTTTCACTGTTTCATATATATATGGAGATCCGTAACTCCGATTGGACTGAAATCTTCGCCATGATTTTTTTCCTAAAAATTAGCTTTCTTGCGGCCGAAGAAGGGCATTAACCGCCTTACGGGGGGGGGCACGAGGGTCAGGGGCGCGCCCAGGGGGGTGGGGCACCCCCCTGCCTCGTGCCTCCCTCGGGCACTGTCTCGCGTGGATTTTTCTTCCCATATTCTCCGAATATTCCGAAAATAATCCCCATCCGTTTTTATCCCGTTTGGACTCCGTTTGATATGTATTTTCTGCGAAACAAAAAACATGCAACAAACAGGAACTGACACTGGGCACTGGATCAATATGTTAGTCCCAAAAATAGTATAAAAATTTGCCAAAAGTATATAAAAGTTGTAGAATATTGGCATGGAACAATCAAAAATTATAGATACGATGGAGACATATCATCATCCCCAAGCTTAATTCCTGCTCGTCCTCGAGTAGGTAAATGATAAAAAAGATAATTTTTGATGTGGAATGCTACCTAGCATAATCTTGATCATGTAATATAATCATGGCATGAATATTAAGACACAAGTGATTCAAAGCAATAGTCTATCATTTGACATTAAGATAATAATACTTCAAGCATACTAATAAAGCAATCATGTCTTTTCAAAATAACATGGCCAAAGAAAGTTATCCCTACAAAATCATATAGTCTGGCTATGCTCCATCTTCACCACACAAAATATTCACATCATGCACAACCCCGATGGCAAGCCAAGCAATTGTTTCATACTTTTGACATTCTCAAACCTTTTCAACTTTCACGCAATACATGAGCGTGAGCCATGGACATAGCACTATAGGTGGAATAGAATGGTGGTTGTGGAGAAGACAAAAAGGAGAAGATAGTCTCACATCAACTAGGCGTATCAACGGGCTATGGATATGCCCATCAATAGATATCAATGTGAGTGAGAAGGGATTGCCATGCAACGGATGCACTAGAGTTATAAGTGTATGAAAGCTCAACAAAAGAAACTAAGTGGGTGTGCATCCAACTTGCTTGCTCATGAAGACCTAGGGCAATTTGAGGAAGCCCATCATTGGAATATACAAGCCAAGTTCTATAATGAAAAATTCCCACTAGTATATGAAAATGATATCATAGGAGACTCTCTATCATGAAGATCATGGTGCTACTTTGAAGCACAGGTGTGGAAAAAGGATAGTAGCATTGTCCCTTCTCTCTTTTTCTCTCATTTTTTGGGGCCTTCTTTCTTTTTTTTCCTTTTTTAGCCTCTTTTATTTTTTTATTTTTTTTCGTCTGGAGGCTCATCCTGACTTGTAGGGGAGTCATAGTCTCCATCATCCTTTCCTCACTGGGACAATGCTCTAATAATGATGATCATCACACTTTTATTTACTTACAACTCAATATTACAACTCGATATCTGGAACAAAGATATGACTCTATATGAATGCCTCCGACGGTGTACCGGGATGTGCAATGATCTAGCGTAGCAATGACATCCAAAAACGGACAAGCCACGAAAACATCATGCTAGCTATCTATAACACCCTCGATGCGGCTATATCTCCCACGTGTCGAAGCACGACTTAGAGGCATAACTGCATTGAAAGCAATGTCGCAAGTGAGGTAATCTTCACACAACCCATGTAATACATAAGGGAAAGAGATACATAGTTGGCTTACAATCGCCACTTCATACAATACATGAATAAAGCATTACATTCATCGAAATACACTCAAGGTCCGACTACGGAACCAAAATAAAAGGAGACTACCCCAAATGCTACACAGATCCCCGATCGACCCCAACTGGGCTCCACTACTGATCGACTAGAACGAAACAACACAAAGGACAAGATCTTCATCGAGCTCCTCCTTGAGCGTGGTTGCGTCACCTGTATGGTATCATCGGCACCTGCAAACTGGTTTTGGAAGTATCCCTGAGTCACGGGGACTCAGCAATCTCACACCCTCGCGATCAAGACTATTTAAGCTTATAGGTAGGGTAAACGGTATGAGGTGGAGCTGCAGCAAGCGACTAGCATATATGGTGGCTAACATACGCAAATGAGAGCGAGAAGAGAAGGCAAAAGCACGGTCGAACAACTATGATCAAGAAGTGATCCTAGAACAACCTAGGTCAAACATTACTCCAACACCGTGTTCACTTCCCGGACCCCGCCGAGAAGAGACCATCACGGCTACACACACGGTTGATGTATTTTAATTAAGATAAACTTCAGGTTTTCTACAACCGGACATTAACAAATTCCCATCTGCCCATAACCGCGGGCATGGCTTTCGAAAGTTCAAATCCCTGCAGGGGAGTCCCAACTTAGCCCATCACAAGCTCTCACGGTCAACGAAGGATATTCCTTCTCCCAAGACAATCCGATCAGACTCGGCATCCCGGTTACAAGACATCCTCGACAATGGTAAAACAAGTCCAGCAACACTGCCCGAATGTGCCGACAAATCCCGATAGGAGCTGCACATATCTCGTTCTCAGGGCACACTCAGATGAGACATCCTACGAGTAAAACCAACCCTCAAGTTGCCCTGAGGTGGCCCCGCAATCTACTCGGTTGGACCAACACTCAGAGGAGCACTGGCCCAAGGGGTTTAAATAAAGATGACCCTTGAGTCTGCAGAACCCAAGGGAAAGAAAAGGCTAGGAGGCGAATGGTAAAACCAATGTTGGGCATTGCTGGAGGAGTTTTATTCAAGGCGAACTGTCAAGGGGTTCCCATTATAACCCAACCGTGTAAGGAACGCAAAATCCGGGAATATAACACCGATATGATGGAAACTAGGGCGGCAAGAGTGGAACAAAACACCAGGCATAAGGCCGAGCCTTCCACCCTTTACCAAGTATATAGATGCATTAATTAAATAAGAGATATTGTGATATCCCAACCAAATATCCATGTTCCAACAAGGAACAAATTCCAATCTTCACCTGCAACTAACAAAGCTATAAGAGGGGCTGAGCAAAGCGGTAACATAGCCAAATAACGGTTTGCTAGGACAAGGTGGGTTAGAGGCTTGGCTCAACAATATGGGAGGCATGATAAGCAAGTGGTAGGTATCGCGGCACAGGCATAGCAAAAGAGCGAGCAACTAGCAAGCAAAGATAGAAGTGATTTCGAGGGTATGGTCATTTGCCTGAAATCCCGCAAGGAAGAAGAACGAGTCCATGAAGAAGACAAACGGACGTAGTCGAACGGTTCCTCACAAACGCGACGTTATCAGAACCAACCCGAAGAAGCAACACCGGAAAGAAGCACACAACATAGTAAACGACCAACACATGAACATGACATGATGCACAATTAAGTATGATGCATGTCCGATTTAATGAAGCATGGCATGGCAAGTGCAACAAACAACACTACAAATTAAGTGGATCTCAATATGCAACGGAGTTGCATATTGATGAAACACCACATGACTTATTTAGGTTCGATCTCGTTTATGTACCCAACAATATTAAATGTTGTTAAACGTGGCAAGAGGGTGAAGCAAAATTAAACTAAACATTTAGGCATGTTTAAATGAGGCCGGAAATAACAAACAACAATTCCGGTAAAACCCCATATGCATATTTTAAGGTTTGGTACTTTTCTTCCCTAAACATAATTTTAGAGTTGTTTAACATGCAAGATGATGCCACCATGTTAAACTAGGCAATTTTCTACCCCATTTACACATAAAGTTTGTTTAAAACCGAGCTACGGTTATTTAGATATGAATTAAAACATTTTAGCAAGTTATTTGTACAAATTTAAACAAACATCAAGTTTAAACATTTTAAACATAGATGAAAATAGTATATTATGAAACTAGACAAAATTTTAGGCATTTTTCATATATAAAGCATTTTAATCCGATGTACGGTTTAGAAGTTATTAAATGCATGATCCCGAAGGGGTTTTCTGCAAAACTGGAAACTCTGGAATAAATAGTTGAAATGTTCTGCGGAAAAAACACACGATACGGGCCGGATCTGGTCGGCCCAAAAGTGCACAGGGACAGGGGGCTGCTCACAATGGGCCAACTGGCGATGTTGGGCCTGGCAAAGAAAGAGGTGGCGCTGGGCCTTGGGGCTGGACGCGACCTAGGCGCGGGTCAACGCGCGGCGGCAGCGTGCGCTCGTTCTCTGATGACGACGTAGAAGACAGGGGCAATGCAGGGGGAAGCAGAGGCGTGGAACTTGGGGACAAGCGCTCCAGCGAGGGACTTGGCGAAGGCAGCGGCGAGGGGAAAGACTCCGGCAAGGACAGGTGCGAGCCCGGGCTACAGATCGACGAGACTTGGGTCTCGGAGCAGTGGGGCGACGGCCATCCATGGCATCGGGTAGGGGAGGCACTTCTCTTTGTCCTCCTGCTCGATGCAGAGGAGGCGACGACGCGGGACTGCGGGGCTCCAGCGGAAGGGACTTGTGGAGGAGGCTGATCCGGCGGGGATCCAAAAGGCAGCGACGAGGTCAAACGGTGGCCACGGTGGTCTCCTGGCGTCGGGGAGCTCGGCTCCGTCACCCAAAATATCTACACTCAGAGAAAGGACGAAGAGAGCAGTGGGATGAGCGTGGGGAAAAGGGAGCAAGGAAAAGAGAAGAGGCACGGCGCGACTGGCCTGGTTGATGACGGCGACGCCCTAGGTGGCGCAGGGTGGAGCTCGTGCTCCTGGTTGCTGCTCATGGTGGCCTCCAGCCAAGCGGATGGCAATGCACGGGCGAGAAGGAGCATAGGAGAGGTTCGGACAGAGAGGTGGCTGGGGATCGAGCCTCCTGCTCGATCTGTAGGCGGGCACGACGGTGAATCGAAGGGAGGAGGTGGAGGCTTTCGGTTGGTGTGGCGGTGAACACGAGGAGGGATGGAATGGGTTCGAGCGAAGGGGATCCCGAGGTGGATCTAGGAGCGGCGGCGGCTGCTGGGAGGATGGGACAAGGTTCCTGATTATTAGGGTTGGACCTAGTATATATATGGCAGGTGGATTAAGTTAGGCGCTATAGGATCCCTTCGATCGTAATCGGACGGTCGCGAATAAAATAGCTAGGGAGTCCAAATAAGAAAACGGTGACGACGTTTTGTAGACGTTTGGGGATGATCCGGATCCAATGGTGACGACTGTCCGGGTCGGGTCCGGGACAACTCTCGGACGCGCGCGAGGGGCCGATGCACTGTGTAAGGAGGGGGGTTTCGGGGCCTGGGGGGTTGGTAGCGGACTGTGCAAAAAGCTTTGGGCTGAGAGAAGAGAAGAGAGAGAGAGCCCGGCAGCAGTTTCCGGAGACCGAAAACGTCCGACGTTAGACCGGCTATACTGCCGCTCTGGTTATCCGTTGGGGCATCAAAAGATCTCCGAATGCGATGAAACTTGATAGGCGGTCTATCTACACTATAATAAGACCGCACGCCAACTTTCAACTCAAACCAAGAACATTTTCCGGCCACTTCTAAAATACTATTTCGGACATGCCGCGGGCGCATGCAAGAGTGGCTGGGCTCAGAACGGACAACAGAAGGAACTGGGGGAACCCGGACAGATGCAGGTTTTGAAAATGTGATGATGCAATGCACATGATGACATGATATGAGATGCATGACACGCAAGCAATGATAAGGCAACAACAGCGAAAAACTAGAAGACACCTGGCACATCGGTCTCGGGGCGTTGCAACACTCCACCACTATGAGAGGATCTCGTCCCGAGATCTAGAATGGCACCGGAGGGAAAAATGGAAGAGGAAAAGAAGAGGTAAAAACTAAGTTGCCTCTTTGACAAACGAGTGAAACCAAAGAACCTTGAAAAGGTTGAACAAATTCGAGAAAAGAATACAACGAAGGTGAACAAAGTCGAAAACACACCGTTAGAAAAGAGGGACAAAGAACATTGCGAAAAACCTTGAGGTTGAAGGGTAAGATATATCTTGAAACCACTCCGGTTAAATGAGATAAGCAAGGAAAGAGCATGATCTTGACAAAACAAGAAGATGGGTAGAAAAGAGCAACATCACAATGCCTCCGGAACAAAAGAATAGAAGTTGGATCATTGGAAAAGAAAGAGTTGAGAAGAAAATGACATCTCCTCCCATGATAGAATTTGAGAAGCATTCTTAGAAAGAAGTATTGAACGGAGTTGTTGGAAAACCAACAACGAAAAGAAGTAAGTTTGTTGTGGGCTTATGAAAACATCTCAAAACTTAAGGTGAAATTCTGCCACTAAAGAAAACAATAGATTGGATTGATATCAACAAGGAGACGAGAAGCTTATATCACCGGGAGGATGAATGAAGAACTTGGATCATTTATAAGCACCATAGATAGCAAAAATCCTTAGGGAAGGCTTTAGGTGAAACATGACACAAGATAACTCCAACAAAGGGATTGATGGATTTTAAATACCTCATTCTTAACAACATGTGAATCATGAAACATGAACTCAAATTATCAAGAATGACATAATACCACCTCAAAAGATAAGATAGAAGGAATTGCACATCGGAATGCAAGATGAAGAATAGTTGACCTCCTTTGAAAAGAATCTTGATGAACACTTCGAGAAGGAATTAAATCCTTGATGAACCACCATGTAGAGCCTCCATGAAGAACTCCAGTAGTAAAAGAACGATCAAACGAAAGAAAAGAGAAGTTGAAAACACAAGGTGAATCCTTGCAATGATTTAGATGGAGCTTCGCAATGACATAACCGAGAAAACTTGGCACTCCGAAAAGAAAGATGAACAACTGAAACAAGAATTTTGATGAACCTCCAGAATAAGGAATTAATCATTTGGGTGAATCAAGAATAAGAATTATGTTATGCTCCTCCTTCACCAATTAAATTGATGACGAGCAAACGGATTGCATACAACTTATTCCCATAGAAAGGATTAAGAGAGATATAGCTCAAACTTGAGAAGGTCTTCGACGAACCACCGGTAGAATTGAAAATGAACGTAGCAAAGGCACAATTCACCGGGAAGAATATGAAGAACGAATGAAGATACTTGAGGGTATTTAGATACAAGCGGACGAAGAGATCAAGAACTGCTTGGATAATACTTGAATGAAGCACCGGTAATATTTGGAGAACGAGAGCTGAAAGCTGAATATGAATGATCCCGAAATGTTGGCCTTCGGAGAATCAAACTGAAAAGAATCTTGAATTGCTCCGGATAGGTGAAAAGAATTCTCACAATCGAAAACAATTATGAGAGGATGGTATCAAGCTTGAACTACGCATCTCTGAGAGAATGGTTAAGATTTTGAGGAAACCTCTTCTTCGGTCTTCAAAATCCGAGAATGACGACGAGAAACACCACCAAGAATTGTTGAGGCACTCCGGAATTAAAATTGAAAAAGTTGAATCAATGATGAAAAGAATTTGAAAGATCTTGGAGAAAGACATATGACTGATGATAATCGTTCTTACGTCAAACTTGGAAAAGAATTTGATAAGCTCCGGGAAAATAGAAGAGTCGGGTAAGATCCTGGGAAAAGACCTATGGGTTAGGGCCCACTCAAAAGAAACACCTTTGAAAAGATTTAAAGAGAGAGATTGCACTGGTTGAATTAAAATGGCTTGAATGAGATAATAGCCTCGAAATAGGTTTGAACGGATCTTGAAGGAAAAGACGAGCCTTTCGAGATATCTTCAGCACTACGGAATAATTGAATAGCGAGAAATGAATGAATATGATGAGCACCGGCATGAGAAGGTATTTGAAACGAGGAAAAAGGGATATGATCCACACCAAAAACTTGAATTAAAACCACCGGAGAAGAAAGAGAACGAACAGTGATGGACTTGTAGAGCATCTTCATGAGAATCACCGGATAAGAGCATTGACTGAAAGGAATGGAGAGACTTCATATCCATAAAATGGATAACGAACTAAGAAATCCGAGTCCTTGAAGAAAAAGGGGTGGGTGGGTGGGTAAACAAAGGCAACTTGGAATGAATGAAGCAAACACCATTGTGAAGAACTGATAATTGATCTTGCGAATGTTGAAGTGATCGGATCCACTTGAAGAGAGACACACCGGTTGAAAAGGATTGGCATGACAATCTTGATTATCATGAAAGATTGGTATTCACATCAGAGTATGAGAACACCATTTAGGAAAGGTATGGAATCAACACTTGGCATTGAAGCAACTCGAATACCACAACTCAAAACAAAAACAAGGATTGGCTTGCAGAATAAGCCGGAACAAACATATGATAGAGATTTCGTCCGAAGTTTTCGTGGTGGGGCCTACACGGGCTCGATCGTACAGCACCATCATGTACAAGGCAGTGCACATGACATACGAAGTATCCCGGAGTCAGCATAGCCAAGGACTCTTTAAGACACAACGAGACCACTATAAAACCAACCGTGAATAGGCGGACCACTAGACGTCGAACCCCAATTTCATATCATACATCTGTCGGAAAGATATCCTAAGAGCTACTTGAATTCCCACTTATAAACTCCCGAAATTTTTCGGTTATGCAATCAGGTGTTGGGAATACAGGGGAAGCATAATATCTCACCCAAAACTAGCAAATCCTACATCCAGCTGTATCCATCCTTCAACACATAACCAAGAAACCTTCGGAAATCATTTACCTCAACCTTCGAAAAGCATCCGTTATACGAGTTATGGAAATACTCCCGAAATCCCGCCCCAGTACTGGGTAGCGTCAAGGTTATCTCACCAACAACTGCATAAGAGAGATTTTCGATGTCGGCGAAACTCAGGTATTCCAGAATCTCAACGATAAAATTGTGACGACAACACCTCGGAGCTCAACTCCCCAGGACACTTCCACAACGCCTAAATGTCAGGAGGCACCAAGAACAATGTTCTCGTCACAAATCGATCGGAACGATTACAAGATACCCGCGTGATCCTAACAAAAATTTTAGTGAAATTTGAGAAGAGAAGAGTCAAAACTCTACGTGAGGATGCCTCACCAGAGCGACGAAGGGACCAAGGAGTAAAAATAATCCTACTCTCCGATATATATAATCCTAAAAGACTCAAAACATTTTTCTAGACTCAACAACGCCAGCGATTCGATCAAGCAGGGGGCTTCTAAGTCGGGGAAGGCTCTGATACCAACTTATAACACCCTCGATGCGGTTATATCTCCCACGTGTTGAAGCACGACTTAGAGGCATAACCGCATTGAAAGCAATGTCGCAAGTGAGGTAATCTTCACACAACCCATGTAATACATAAGGGAAAGAGATACATAGTTGGCTTACAATCGCCACTTCACACAATACATGAATAAAGCATTACATTCATCGAAATACACTCAAGGTTCGACTACGGAACCAAAATAAAAGAAGACTACCCCAAATTCTACACAGATCCCCGATCGACCCCAACTAGGCTCCACTACTGATCGACTAGAATGAAACAACACAAAGGACAAGATCTTCATAGAGCTCCTCCTTGAGCTTGGTTGCGTCACCTGTATGGTATCATCGGCACCTGCAAACTGAGTTTGGAAGTATCTCTGAGTCACGGGGACTCAGCAATCTCACACCCTCGCGATCAAGACTATTTAAGCTATAGGTAGGGTAAACAGTATGAAGTGGAGCTGCAGCAAGCGACTAGCATATATGGTAGCTAACATACGCAAATGAGAGCGAGAAGAGAAGGCAAAAGCACGGTCGAACAACTATGATCAAGAAGTGATCCTAGAACAACCTACGTCAAAAATTAGTCCAACACCGTGTTCACTTCCCGGACCCCGCCGAGAAGAGACCATCACGGCAACTGATACGTCTCCAACGTATCTATAATTTTTGATTGCTCCATGCTATATTATCTACTGTTTTGGACTATACTAGGCTTTATTTTCCACTTTTATATTATTTTTGGGACTAACCTGTTAACCGGAGGCCCAGCCTAGAATTGCTGTTTTTTTGCCTATTTCAGTGTTTCGAAGAAACGGAATATCAAACGTAGTCCAAACGGAATAAAATCTTCAGGAACGTGATTTTCTCACCGAACGTGATCCAGGAGATTTGAAACCTGCTCCAAGGAACAAAAGAGGCGGTCACGAGGGTGGGGGGCGCCCCCTGCCTTGTGGGCCCCTCGTTGCTCCTCCGGCGTACTTCTTCCTCCTATATATACACATGTACCCCCAAACGATCAGAACAGGAGCCAAAAACCTAATTCCACCACCGCAACTTTCTGTATCCACGAGATCCCATCTTGGGGCCTGTTTCGGAGCTCCGCCAGAAGAGGGCCGTCATCACGGAGGGCTTCTACATCATCCTAGCCCCTCCGATGAAGTGTGAGTAGTTTACCTCAGACCTTCGGGTCCATAGTTAGTAGCTAGATGGCTTCTTCTCTCTCTTTGAATCTCAATACAAAGTTCTCCCCCTTTCTTGTGGAGATCTATTCGATGTAATCTTCTTTTTGCGGTGTGTTTGTTGAGACCGATGAATTGTGGGTTTATGATCAAGTCTATCTATGAATAATATTTGAATCTTCTCTGAATTCTTTTATGTATGATTGGTTATCTTTGCAAGTCTCTTCGAATTATCCGTTTGGTTTGGCCAACTAGATTGGTAGTTCTTGCCATGGGAGAAGTGCTTGGCTTTGGGTTCGATCTTGCGGTGTCCTTACCCAGTGACAGAAGGGGCAGCAAGGCACGTATTGTATCGTTGCCATCGAGGATAACAAGATGGGGTTTATTTCATATTGTGTGAATTTATCTCTCTACATCATGTCATCTTGCTTAAGGCATTACTCTGTTTTTAACTTAATACTCTAGATGCATGCTGGATAGTGGCCGATGAGTGGAGTAATAGTAGTAGATGCAGAATCGTTTCGATCTACTTGTCACGGACGTGATTCCTATATACATGATCATGCCTGGATATTCTCATAACTATGCTCAATTCTGTCAATTGCTCAACGGTAATTTGTTCACCCACCGTAGAATACTTATGCTCTTGAGAGAAACCACTAGTGAAACCTATGGCCCCCGGGTCTATTCTCATCATATCAATCTCCATCACTTTAATCTTGCTTTGCTTTTGCTTTGCTTTTACTTTTTACTTTGCATCTTTATACCAAAAATACCAAATATATTATATCTATCAGATCTCACTCTCGTAAGTGACCGTGAAGGGATTGACAACCCCTAATCATGTTGGTTGCGAGTAGCTATCGCTTTGTGCAGGTACGAGGGACTTGAGCGTGGGCTCCTACTGGATTGATACCTTGGTTCTCAAAAACCGAGGGAAATACTTACGCTACTATGCTGCATCATCCCTTCCTCTTCGGGGAAAACCAACACAAGCTCAAGACGTAGCAAGAAGGATTTCTGGCGCCGTTGCCGGGGAGTCTACAAAAAAGTCAACATACCAAGTACCCATCACAATCCCTATCTCTCGCATTACATTATTTGCCATTTGCGTCTCGTTTTCCTCTCCCCCCAATTCACCCTTTGCCGTTTTATCGCCCTCTCTC
This sequence comes from Triticum aestivum, assembly GCF_018294505.1. Lineage (NCBI taxonomy): Eukaryota > Viridiplantae > Streptophyta > Magnoliopsida > Poales > Poaceae > Triticum > Triticum aestivum. The sequence goes on from NC_057803.1 coordinate 45,598,320, forward strand.
TCTCCCTATCCTCTCTCTCTATTTGCTTCTTGTTTGCTCGTGTGCTAGTTTGCTTGTTTGTCGTTATGTCTGAAACTAGGGAAGTTATCGCCAATATGAGAAATAACAATATCATGAAAAATTCTGATGCTCCTGCTAAAGAACCTACCATCTTTCATACAAAAAAATTTCCGTGTTGGTAGTGGTAATATTATTGGAAAAGGAGTTATTCAAGATTTCTTTACTTGTGCCGGTGCTTTACCTTCTATGGGTAGTTCTATCCTTCACAGAACTAGTAGTCTTGCGGACGCTATTGCCATGCTTGTAGTTGAACTTGAAATACAATTCATGCACATGCATCCTTCCATACAAAGGATTTTTCTGGAATTTTCTAATATTGAGCATTCTTCCGTTAAGCGTGCCGCTACTATCTTTTTGTCTCATGAGTTTAGATTCATAATAAGAGAAGCCAAAGAAATCTTTGCGCATTACAGGGTGGACGCTTGCTGTCCTCCCATAGAAACTATCCTCTTTGATCAAGAAGAAATAATGCGTTTTCAATCTCTAGATTATGTTGCTTTCAATGAAAATCTTAGAAGAAGGGTTCCTACCAATATTTTAGTTGATAGAATTTCTGAACTTAATGATGATTTGGCTATTCGAAATAATGAGCTAGGATATTCTCTTGAATACAGGCTTACAAAGTTCTGTCAAAAGAATGCTTATAATGATGAATTGGTTGTGCATTACGAAGGACCAAAGGAGGAACCTATACCTCCCAAGGTTGTTTTTGGGGACTTTTGTCCCGTTAAATTTAGTCATTTTGATTACTTTTGCTTGCCTCAAAGAAAGCTTGCTGCCAAACGTAGAGAATATGAAATGAGTTTCAATAATCTATCTTACTATTATGGCAATACCTAGATCTATCCTCGCTTTTATGCCTAGCTAGGGGCGTTAAACGATAGCGCTTGTTGGGAGGCAACCCAATTTTATTTTCATTCCTTTCTTTTTGCTCCTGTTTAGTAATAAATAAATTATTTAGCCTCTGTTTTGGTTGTGTTTTTTGTGTTTAATTAGTGTTTGTGCGAGTAGAACCGTTGGGAAGACTTGGGGAAAGTCTTGTTGAACTTGTTGTAAAAAACAGAAACTTTAGCGCTCACGAGAACTGCTGTCATTTTTATTCTAAGAGTGATATTTAGTTAATTATTTTTGCATACGATTAATAGATAAATTCCTCACGTCCAGCAATTTATTTTAGAATTTTGGGGGTTCCAGATCTTGCGCTAGCTACATATTACTACAGACTGTTCTGTTTTTGACAGATTCTGTTTTTCGTGTGTTGTTTGCTTATTTTGATGAATCTATGGCTAGTAAAATAGTTTATAATCCATAGAGAAGTTGGAATACAGTAGGTTTAACACCAATATAAATAAAGAATGAGTTCGTTACAGTACCTTGAAGTGGTCTTTTGTTTTCTTTCGCTAACGGAGCTCACGAGTTTTCTATTTTGAGTTTTGTGTTGTGAAGTTTTCAAGTTTTGGGTGAATTCTTTTGATGGATCATGGAACAAGGAGTGGCAAGAGACTAAGCTTGGGGATGCCCATGGCACCCCCAAGATAATCCAAGGACACCAAGAAGTCAAAGCTTGGGGATGCCCCGCAAGGCATCCCCTCTTTCGTTCACTTCCATCGGTAATTTACTTGGAGCTATATTTTTATTCACCAACATGATATGTGTTTTGCTTAGAGCGTCTTGTATTATTTGTGTCTTTGTGTCTTAGTATGCCACAATCATCCTTGCTGTACACCTTTTGAGAGAGCCATACATGAATTAAAATTTGATAGAATACTCTATGTGCTTCACTTATATCTTTTGAGCGTAGTAGTTTTGCTCTATGTGCTTCACTTATATATTTTGAGCATAGTAGTTTTGCTCTATGTGCTTCACTTATATCTTTTGAGCGTTGTAATTTTGCTCTATGTGCTTCACTTAGATCTTTTAGAGCACGGTGGTGGATTTGTTTTAAAGAAACTATTGATCTCTCATGCTTCACTTAAATTATTTTGAGAGTCTCTTAATAGCATGGTAATTTGCTTAATAATAATATGCTTGGTATTCAAGATTTGTGAAACTTTCTTTTGAGTGTGTTGAATACTAAGAAAAGATTGAAGCATGATAATTGTTTTGAGATATGGAGGTGATAATATTAAAGTCATGCTAGTTGAGTAGTTGTGAATTTAAAGAATACTTGTGTTAAAGTTTGTGATTCCCGTAGTATGCACGTATGGTGAACCATTATGTGATGAAGTCGAAGCATGATTTATTTATTGATTGTCTTCCTTATGAGTGGCGGTCGGGGACGAGCGATGGTCTTATCCTTCCAATCTATCCCCCTAGGAGCATGCGCGTAATACTTTGCTTTGATAACTTCTAGATTTTTGCAATAAGTATATGAGTCATTTATGACTAATGTTGAGTCCATGGATCATACGCACTCTCACCCTTCCACCTTTGCTAGCCTCTCTAATACCGCACACCTTTCACCGGTATCATACACCTACCATATACCTTCCTCAAAACAGCCACCATACCTACCTATTATGGCATTTTCATAGCCATTCCGAGATATATTGCCATGCAACTTTCCACCATCTAGATTCATCATGACACACTCCATCATTGTCATATTGCATATCCCGGTACACCGCTGGATGCATTCACATAGAGTCATATTTTGTTCTAAGTATCGAGTTGTAATTGTTGAGTTGTAAGAAAAATAAAAGTGTGATGATCATCATTATTAGAGCATTGTCCCAAGTGAGGAAAGAATGATGGAGACTATGATTCCCCCATAAGTCGGGATGAGACCCCGGACGAAAAAAAGAGAGGCCAAAGAAGCCCAAATAAAAAGAGGCCATATAAAAAAAGAAAAGGCCCAAATAAAAAAATGATGAGAGAAAAAGAGAGAAGGGACAATGTTACTATCCTTTTACCACACTTGTGCTTCAAAGTAGCACCATGATCTTCATAGTAGAGAGTCTCTCATGTTATCACTTTCATATACTAGTGGGAATTTTACATTATAGAACTTGGCTTGTATATTCCAATGATGGGCTTCCTCAAATTGCCCTAGGTCTTCATGAGCAAGCAAGTTGGATGCACACCCACTTAGTTTCTTTTTGAGCTTTCATATACTTATAGCTCTAGTGCATCCGTTGCATGGCAATCCCTACTCACTCACATTGAAATCTATTGATGGGCATCTCCATAGCCCGTTGATACGCCTAGTTGATGTGAGACCATATTCTCCTTTTTGTCTTCTCCACAACCACCATTCTATTCCACCTATAGTGCTATATCCATGGCTCATGCTCATGTATTGCGTGAAGATTGAAAAAGTTTTGAAAAAGTTAGAGTATGAAACAATTGCTTGGCTTGTCATCGGGGTTGTGCATGATTTAAATACTTTGTGTGGTGAAGATGGAGCATAGCCAGACTATATGATTTTGTAGGGATAACTTTCTTTGGCCATGTTATTTTGAGAAGACATAATTGCTTTATTAGTATGCTTGAAGTATTATTATTTTTTATGTCAATCTAAAGTTTTGTCTTGAATCTTTCTAATATGAATATTCATACCACAATTAAGAAGATTTGCTTTGAAATTATACCAAGTAGCACTCCGCATCAAAAATTCTCTTTTTATCATTTACCTACTCGAGGACGAGCAGGAATTAAGTTTGGGGATGCCTGATACGTCTCCAACGTATCTATAATTTTTGATTGCTCCATGCTATATTATCTACTGTTTTGGACTATATTGGGCTTTATTTTCCACTTTTATATTATTTTTGGGACTAACCTATTAATCGGAGGCCCAGCCTAGAATTGTTGTTTTTTGCCTATTTCAGTGTTTCGAAGAAACGGAATATCAAACGGAGTCCAAACGGATTAAAATCTTCGGGAACGTGATTTTCTCACCGAACGTGATCCAGGAGACTTGGACCCTGCTCCAAGGAACAAAAGAGGCGGTCACGAGGGTAGGGGCACCCCCCCTCCTAGGGCGCGCCCCCTGCCTCGTGGGCCCCTCGTTGCTCCTCCGGCGTACTTCTTCCTCCTATATATACACACGTACCCCCAAACGATCAGAATAGGAGCCAAAAACCTAATTCCACCGCCGCAACTTTCTGTATCCACGAGATCCCATCTTGGGGCCTGTTCCGGACCTCCACCGGAAGAGGGCCATCAGCACGGAGGGCTTCTACATCATCCTAGCTCCTCCAATGAAGTGTGAGTAGTTTACCTCAGACCTTCGGGTCCATAGTTAGTAGCTAGATGGCTTCTTCTCTCTCTTTGAATCTCAATACAAAGTTCTCCCCCTCTCTTGTGAAGATCTATTCGATGTAATCTTCTTTTTGCGGTGTGTTTGTTGAGACCGATGAATTGTGGGTTTATGATCAAGTCTATCTATGAATAATATTTGAATCTTCTCTGAATTCTTTTATGTATGATTGGTTATCTTTGCAAGTCTCTTCGAATTATCCGTTTGGTTTGGCCAACTAGATTGGTAGTTCTTGCCATGGGAGAAGTGCTTAGCTTTGGGTTCGATCTTGCGGTGTCCTTACCCAGTGACAGAAGGGGCAGCAAGGCACGTATTGTATTGTTGCCATCAAGGATAACAAGATGGGGTTTATTTCATATTGCATGAATTTATCTCTCTACATCATGTCATCTTGCTTAAGGCGTTACTCTGTTTTTAATTTAATACTCTAGATGCATGCTGGATAGCGGTCGATGAGTGGAGTAATAGTAGTAGATGCAGAATCGTTTTGATCTACTTGTCACGGACGTGATGCCTATATACATGATCATGCCTAGATATTCTCATAACTATGCTCAATTCTGTCAATTGCTCAACAGTAATTTGTTCACCCACCGTAGAATACTTATGCTCTTGAGAGAAGCCACTAGTGAAACCTATGGCCCCGGGGTCTATTCTCATCATATCAATCTCCATCACTTTAATCTTCCTTTGCTTTTTTACTTTGCTTTTACTTTTTACTTTGCATCTTTATACCAAAAATACCAAAAATATTATATCTATCTCACTCTCGTAAGTGACCGTGAAGGGATTGACAACCCCTAATCGCGTTGGTTGCGAGTAGCTATTGCTTTGTGCAGGTACGAGGGACTTGAGCGTGGGCTCCTACTGGATTGATACCTTGGTTCTCAAAAACCGAGGGAAATACTTATGCTACTCTACTGCATCATCCCTTCCTCTTTGGGGAAAACCAACACAAGCTCAAGACGTAGCAGCTACACACGCGGTTGATGTATTTTAATTAAGATAAACTTCAGGTTTTCTACAACCGGACATTAAAAAATTCCCATCTGCCCATAACCGTGGGCACAACTTTCGAAAGTTCAAATCCCTGCAGGGGAGTCCCAACTTAGCCCATCACAAGCTCTTACGGTCAACGAAGGATATTCCTTCTCCCAAGACAATCCGATCAGACTCGGCATCCCGGTTACAAGGCATCCTCGACAATGGTAAAACAAGTCCAGCAACACCGCCCGAATGTGTCGACAAATCCCGATAGGAGCTGCACATATCTCGTTCTCAGGGCACACTCAGATGAGACATCCTACGAGTAAAACCAACCCTCAAGTTGCCCCGAGGTGGCCCCGCAGTCTACTCGGTCGGACCAACACTCAAATGAGCACTGGCCCAGGGGGTTTAAATAAAGATGACCCTTGAGTCTGCAGAACCCAAGGGAAAGACAAGGCTAGGAGGCGAATGGTAAAACCAATGTTGGGCATTGCTGGAGGAGTTTTATTCAAGGCGAACTATCAAGGGGTTCCCATTATAACCCAACCATGTAAGGAACACAAAATCTGGGAACATAACACCGATATGACGGAAACTAGGGCGGCAAGAGTGGAACAAAACACCAGGCATAAGGCCGAGCCTTCCACCCTTTACCAAGTATGTAGATGCATTAATTAAATAAGAGATATTGTGATATCCCGACCAAATATCCATGTTCCAACAAGGAACAAATTCCAATCTTCACCTGCAACTAAGAACACTATAAGAGGGGCTGAGCAAAGTGGTAACATAGCCAAACAACGATTTGCTAGGACAAGGCGGGTTAGAGGCCTGGCTCAACAATATGGGAGGCATGATAAGCAAGTGGTAGGTATCGCGGCACAGGTATAGTTAAAGAGCAAGCAACTAGCAAGCAAAGATAGAAGTGATTTTGAGGGTATGGTCATCTTGCCTGAAATCCCGCAAGGAAGAAGAACGAGTCCATGAAGAAGATAAACGGACGTAGTCGAACGGTTCCTCACAAATGCGACGTTATCGGAACCAACCCGAAGAAGCAACACCGGAAAGAAACACACAACATAGTAAACGACCAACACATGAACATGGCATGATGCACAATTAAGTATGATGCATGTCCGGTTTAATGAAGCATGGCATGGCAAGTACAACAAACAACACTACAAATTAAGTGGAGCTCAATATGCAACGGAGTTGCATATTGACGAAACACCACATGACTTATTTAGGTTCGATCTCGTTTATGTACCCGACAATATTAAATGTTGTTAAACATGGCAAGAGGGTGAAGCAAAAGTAAGCTAAACATTTAGGCATGTTTAAATGAGGCCGTAAATAACAAACAACAATTTCGGTAAAACCCCATATGCATATTTTAAGGTTTGGTACTGTTCTGCCCTAAACATAATTTTAGAGTTGTTTAACATGCAAGATGATGCCACCATGTTAAACTAGGCAATTTTCTACCCCATTTACATATAAAGTTTGTTTAAAACCGAGCTACGGTTATTTAGATATGAATTAAAACATTTTAGCAAGTTATTTGTACAAATTTAAACAAACATCAAGTTTAAACATTTTAAACATAGATGAAATAGTATATTGTGAAACTAGACAAAATTTTAGGCATTTTTCATATATAAAGCATTTTAATCCGATGCACGGTTTAGAAGTTATTAAATGCATGATCCCGAAGGGGTTTTATGCAAAACTGGAAACTCTAGAATAAATAGCTAAAACGTTTTGCGGAAAGAATACACGATACGGGCCAGATCTGGTCGGCCCAAAAGTGCACAGGGACAAGGGGCTGCTCACAATGGGCCAACTGGCGATGTTGGGCCTGGCAAGGAAAGAGGTGGCGCTGGGCCTTGGGGCTGGACGCGACCTAGGCGCGGGTCAACGCGTGGCGGCAGCATGCGCTTGTTCTCTGATGACGACGCAGAAGACAGGGGCGATGCAGGGGGAAGCAGAGGCGTGGAACTTGGGGACGAGCGCTCCAGCGAGGGACTTGGCGAAGGCAGCGGCGAGGGGAAAGACTCCGGCAAGGACAGGTGCGAGCTCGGGCTACAGATAGATGGGACTTGGGTCTCGGAGCAGCGGGGCGACGGCCATCCATGGCGTCGGGCAGGGGAGGCACTGCTCTTCGTCCTCCCGCTCGATGCAGAGGAGGCGACAGCGCGGGACTGCGGGGCTCCGGCGAAAGGGACTTGCGGAGGAGGCTGATCCGACGGGGATCCGAAAGGCAGCGACGAGGACAAACAGCGGCCATGGCGGTCTCCTGGCGTCGGGGTGCTCGGCTCCGTCGCCCAAAATCTCTACACTCAGAGAAAGGACGAAGAGAGCAGCGAGATGAGCGCGGGGAAAAGGGAGCAAGCAAAAGAGAAGAGGCGCGGCGCGACTGGCCTGGTTGATGACGGCGATGCCCTAGGTGGCGTAGGGTGGAGCTCGTGCGCCTGGTTGCTGCTCATGGTGGCCTCCAGCCAAGTGGACGGTGATGCACGGGCGGGAAGGAGCATAGGAGAGGTTCAGACAGAGAGGTGGCTGGGGATCGAGCCTCCTGCTCGATCTGTAGGCGGGCACGACAACGAATTGAAGCTAGGAGGTGGAGGCTTTCGGTTGGTGTGGCGGTGAACACGAGGAGGGGATGGAATGGGTTCAAGCGAAGGGGATCCCGAGGTGGATCTAGGAGCGGCGGCGGCTGCTGGGAGGATGGGACAAGGTTCCTGATTATTAGGGTTGGACCTAGTATATATATGGCATGTGGATTAAGTTAGGGGCTATCGGATCCCTCCGATCGTAATCGGGTGGTCACAAATAAAATAGCTAGGGAGTCCAAATAAGAAAACGGTGACGTTTTGTAGACATTTGGGGATGATCCGGACCCAACGGTGACGACTATCCGGGTCGGGTCCGGGACAACTCTCGGACACGCGCGAGGGGCCGATGCACTGTGTAAGGAGGGGGGTTTCGGGGCCTGGGGGGTTGGTAGCGGACTGTGCAGAAAGCTTTGGGCTGAGAGAAGAGAAGAGAGAGAGAGCCCGGCAGCAGTTTTCGGAGACCGAAAACGTCCGACACTAGACCGGCTATACTGCCGCTCTAGTTATCCGTTGGGGCATCAAACGATCTCCGAATACGATGAAACTTGACAGGCGGTCTATCTACACTATAATAATACGACACGCCAACTTTCAACCCAAACCGAGAACATTTTCCAGCCACTTCTAAAATACTATTTCGGACATGTCGCGGGCGCATGCAAGTGTGGCTGGGCTCAGAACGGACAACAGAAGGAACTGGGGGAACCCGGACAGATGCAGGTTTTGAAAACATGATGATGCAATTCACATGATGACATGATATGAGATGCATGACACGCAAGCAATGACAAGGCAACAACAGCGAAAAACTAGAAGACACCTGGCACATCGGTCTCGGGGCGTTACACTATCTTATGATCATGCAAAGCAATATGACAATGAATGCTCAAGTCATGTATATGATGATGATGGAAGTTGCATGGAAATATATCTCGGAATGGCTATGGAGATGCCATGATAGGTCGGTATGGTGGCTGTTTTGAGGAAGGTATATGGTGGGTTTAAGGTATCGGCGAAAGTTGCGCGATACTAGAGAGGCTAGCAATGGTGGAAGGGTGAGAGTGCGTATAATTCATGGACTCAACATTATTCATAAAGAACTCACATACTTATTGCGAAAATCTATTAGTTATCGAAACAAAGTACTACGCGCATGCTCCTAGGGGGATAGATTGGTAGGAAAAGACCATCGCTCGTCCCCGACCGCCACTCATAAGGAAGACAATCAATAAATAAATCATGATCCGACTTCATCACATAACGGTCACCATACGTGCATGCTACGGGAATCACAAACTTTAACAAAAGTATTTCTACAATCCACAACTACCCACTAGCATGACTCTAATATCACCATCTTTATATCGCAAAACTATTGCAAGGAATCAAACATATCATATTCAGTGATCTACAAGTTTTATGTAGGATTTTATGACTAACCATGTGAATGACCAGTTCCTGTCATCTCTCTAAATAGATATAAGTGAAGCAAGAGAGTTTAATTCTTTCTACAAAAGATATGCCCACGCTCTAACAAATATAAGTGAAGCAAAAGAGCATTCTACAAATGGCGGTTTTCTATGTGAAGAGAAACATGCAATCTGAACTTCAAATGATATAAGTGAAGCACATGAAGCATTCTATAAAGCCATACTCAAAAGATATAAGTGAAGTGCAAAGAGCATTCTATAAATCAACCAAGGACAATCTCATAACAGCATGGTGCATATAATAAAAGTGAAAACTAAATGCAAAAGACGCTCCAAGATTGCACATATCGCATGAATGGAACGAATCCGAAAACATACCGATACTTGTTGAAGAAAGAGGGGATGCCTTCTGGGGCATCCCCAAGCTTAGACGCTTGAGTCTCCTTTAATATTTACTTGGGGTGCCTAGTGCATCCCCAATCTTGATCTCTTGCCTCTCTTCCTTCTTCTCATATCGAGACCTTCTCGATCATCGAACACTTCATCCACACAAAACTTCAACAGAAAACTCGGTAAGATCCGTTAGTATAATAAAGCAAATCAATACTCTAAGTACTGTTGCAAACCAATTCATATTTTCTTTTGCATTTTATCTACTGTAATATAACTTATTCATGTCTTAATCCACTGATATAATTCGATAGTTTCATCAAAACAAGCAAACTATGCATCAAAAACAGAATCTGTCTAAAACAGAACAGTCTGTAATAATCTGAACATTCACCATACTTATCATACTTGAAAAATTCTACCAAAATTAGGAAAAATAAAAAAATTGTATATAAAGACAGTGCAAAAAGAATAATAAGCATTTGACATTCCAGTAAAAAATGTAAAATCGTGCACTATAGCCAAAGTTTCTGTCCTGCATCGTACAAACCAACAAGCATTGTAAACATCCTAAAGGCAAACCTTGGCACATTATTTTTATAATACAATGGAATTGTACAAGGGGATAATTATTTTTGTTGAAAAGTTTCTGTAATTAAGATTCACAAAGTTTCCATGGGCATGAACAAAGTTCAAGGACGTCCCCCACTTTCACAATGCTAGTCTATCTCACTTTCACTTTTCTTTTTGAAAAGTTTTGGGTTTCCCTCTTTATTTTATTTTGTTTTTAAACTATATAAAAACACACATCAGAAATAAAAGACTCTCTAAAACTTCCGGGTTGTCTCCCTGGCAGTGCTTTCTTTAAAGCCATTAAGCTAGGCATATAGTGCTCAAGTAATGAATCCACCCGGATCTCAAGGTATATCAAAGCCAATTTTAATTAACAATGATTTGTGATTTAGTAGTGGGCACAAAGTAACATATATCATGCAAAAACTAAGTCTAACTCTCTTCCTATGCATCGGCATGTCATAAAAGAACAATTCATGCACACAAAGTAAAGGCCAATGCATAGTATAAACAGTTTCTTGCAATTTTATCATGTGGGAAACATAGAGAGGTGGAGATGTAGTTCCTCTGTCATAGTAATTGCAAGTAGGAGCAGCAAGCACATGCATATTATATCTATCAAAATCATCATGTGTAGTAGTAAAATGCAACCCATCAATATAATCCTTAACAAGAGTAAACTTCTTCGATATAATGTAGTTGGGGGAATTCAAAAAGATAATAGGACTATCATGCGTGGGTGCAATAGCAACAATTTCATGTTTAATATAAGGAACTATAGCAAGTTCATCTCCGTGAGCATAATTTATATTGGCATCTTGGCCATAAGCATAGCAAGCATCATCAAAAAGGGATATTTCAAGAGAATCAATGGGATCATAACAATCATCATAGCAATCATCCTTCGGTAAGCATGAAGGGAAATTAAACAATGTATGAGTTGAAGAGTTACTCTCATTAGAAGGTGGGCACGGGTAGCTAATCCGCTCTTCCTCCTTTTGTTCTTCGCTCTCCTCATCATCTTTTTCATCCAATCAGCTCACAGTTTCATCAATTTCTTCTTCCATAGACTCCTGCAAAATATTAGTCTCTTCTTGGATAGCGGAGACTTTCTCAATAAAATCATCAATATCGGAGTTGAATTTATAATTCTCAAAACAATATTTAAGGATAGCTAAATTTTCAGGTCTATAAACTGAATCATCAAAATTTTCATACTCTTTAAACAAAGATTCAATTTCATAAGCACCCATAAAAAGCAACAAATTCTTCTATTTGTTCCACATCATAGTAATCATATATACCATTAGCATAAGAAACCAAGGTTTTATCATCATTAAATTTGCATGAAAATGGAAGGTGTGGAGCCTTCATCCTAGATCAACAAGTATAGTCATATCTAAAGCAAAGTTGCCGAGCATACCAATGCAACATATGAATTTGATCCCATAATAGTTTCCCTTTTTGTGTCAAGCAATAATCCCTAAAGTATTCACGTTGATCCAACGTGTCTCCCATTATATAATTGAATGGGGTTTTCTCAGGATTATCAAAGTAGTACATGATATCTTTCACATAATGAGCATCGAGGGTTTTAGGAGGTTCCTCATCTCCTTGAGTAGCAAGTAAACCTAATTTTTTTTGGTATTTCATGTTCCATATCCATAACTAAAGATAGAGAACAACTAAGAACAACAAATAAAAATTACTTAGTGATAAAGAAAACAAGCACACACGAGAATATTCACCTCACGCTACTGCTCCCCGGCAACGGCGCCAGAAAAAAGTCTTGATAACCCACAAGTATAGGGGATCGCAATAGTTTTTGATAAGTAAGAGTGTCGAACCCAACGACGAGCTAAAGGTAGAACAAATATTCCCTAAAGTTCTATCGACCACCGATACAACTCTACGCACACTTAGCGTTCGCTTTACCTAGAACAAATATGAAACTAGAAGTACTTTGTAGGTGTTTTTGGATAGGTTTGCAAGATAATAAAGAGCACGTAAATAAAAAGTAGGGGCTGTTTAGATAAAGACACAACTAAATTCGTTTTAGTAGAGAGCTTTTTGATACGAGAGAGTTATTTGTCCCTAGGAAACCGACAACTAGACCGGTAATCATTGTTGCAATTTTATATGAGGGAGAGGCATAAGCTAACATACTTTCTCTACTTGGATCATATGCACTTATGATTGGAACTCTAGCAAGCATCCGCAACTACTAAAGATCATTAAGGTAAAACCCAACCATAGCATTAAAGTATCAAGTCATCTTTATCCTATACGCAAACAACCCACTTACTCGGGTATATGCTTCTGTCACTCACGCCACCCACCATAAGAAAATCATGAACATATTGCAAACCCTACAGCGGGGATCCCTCACGCTTGCGCAACACGGAGAGCACCATATGAAATCACCAATAATAAAACATGCAACTCAAACCAATCTTGATCATCAATTAACCCATAGGACAAAACGGATCTACTCAAACATCATAGGATAGCCATACATCATTGGGAAATAATATATAGCGTTGAACACCATGTTTAAGTAGATATTACAGTAGGTAAAAGAGGGGTTACACCGCTGCATAGAGGGAGAAAGAGTTGGTGGTGATGGCGGTGAAGTTGTTGGTGAAGATTGCGGTGATGATGATGGCCCCGGTGGTGTTCCGGCGCCACTGGAAGAGAGGGGGAGAGGGCCCCCCTTCTTATTCTTCTTACTTGACCTCCTCCCTAGATGGGAGAAGGTTTTCTCCTCTGGTCCTTGGCCTCCATGGCATGGGAGGGACGAGAGCCCCTCTGAGATTGGATCTGTCTCTCGGTCTCTCTCTGTTTCTGCGTTCCTTATGGCTGCCCTTTCACCGTTTCGTATATATATGGAGATCCGTAACTCCGATTGGACTGAAACATCGCCGTGATTTTTCCCTAAAAATTAGCTTTCTTGCGGCTGAAGAAGGGCATTAACCGCCTTACGGGGAGCCCACGAGGGTCAGGGGCGCGCCCAGGGGGTGGGGCGCGCCCCCCTGCCTCGTGCCTCCCTCGGGCACCATCTCGCGTGGATTTTTCTTCCCATATTATCCGAATATTCCAAAAATAATCTCCGTCTATTTTTATCCCGTTTGGACTCCGTTTGATATGGATTTTCTGCGAAACAAAAAACATGCAACAAACAGGAATTGGCACTGGGCACTGGATCAATATGTTAGTCCCAAAAATAGTATAAAAAGTTGCCAAAAGTATATGAAAGTTGTATAATATTGGCATGGAACAATAAAAAATTATAGATACGACGGAGACGTATCATAACGCATTAGGTAAGATGACATGATGTAGAGGGATAAACTCAAGCAATATGATATATGTTGGGGAACGTTGCAAAAAATTAAAATTTTTCCTACGGTTTCACCAAGATCCATCTATGAGTTCATCTAAGCAACGAGTCTAGGGAGAGAGTTTGCATCTACATACCACTTGTAGATCGCGTGCGGAAGCTTGCAAGGTGATGATGTAGTCGTACTCGACGTGATCCAAATCACCGATGACCAGCGCCGAACGGACGGCACCTCCGCGTTCAACACACGTACGGGACGGGAGACGTCTCCTCCTTCTTGATCCAGCAAGGGGGAAGGAGAGGTTGATGAAGATCCAGCAGCACGACGGCGTGGTGGTGGATGCAGGGCGTCACAGCAGCAGGGCTTCGCCGAGACTACGAGGGAGAGACGTAACGGGGGGAGGAGGAGGCGCCAGGGGCTGGTGTTTGAAGTCCCTCCTCTCCCCCACTATATATAGGGGTGCCAGGGGGGGCGCCGGCCCTAGTAGATGAGATCTACTAGGGGGGCGGCGGCCTAGGGGAGGTTTCCCTCCCCCCCAAGGCACCTAGGGGTGCCTTCCACCACTAGGACTCCTCCTAGGGGGAAACCCTAGGCGCATGGGCCTATAGGGGCTGGTGCCCTTGGCCCATGATGGCCAAGGCGCACCCCCTACAGCCCATGTGGCCCCCCGGGACAGGTGGCCCCACCTGGTGGACCCCCGGGACCCTTCCGGTGGTCCCGGTACAATACCGATAACCCCGAAACTTGTCCCGATGCCCGAAATAGCACTTCCTATATATAATTCTTTACCTCCGGACCATTCCGGAACTCCTCGTGACGTCCGGGATCTCATCCGGGACTCCGAACAACATTCGGGTTTCTGCATATACATATCTTCATAACCCTAGCGTCACCGAACCTTAAGTGTGTAGACCCTACGGGTTCGGGAGACATGCAGACATGACCGAGACGCTCTCAGTCAATAACCATCAGCGGGATCTGGATACCCATGATGGCTCCCACATGCTCCTCGATGTTGTCATCGGATGAACCACTATGTCGAGGATTTGATCAAACCCTGTATGCAATTCCCTTTGTCAATCGGTACGTTACTTGCCCGAGACTCGATCGTCGGTATCCCAATACCTTGTTCAGTCTCGTTACCGGCAAGTCACTTTACTCGTACCGTAATGCATGATCCCGTGTCCAACACCTTGGTCACATTGAGCTCAATATGATGATGCATTACCGAGTGGGCCCAGAGATACCTCTCCGTCATACGGAGTGACAAATCCCAGTCTCGATCCGTGTCAACCCAACAGCTACTTTCGGAGATACCTGTAATGCACCTTTATAGTCACCCAGTTACGTTGTGACGTTTGGTACACCCAAGGCACTCTTACGGTATCCGGGAGTTACACGATCTCATGGTCGAAGGAAGAGATACTTGACACTTGCAAAGCTCTAGCAAAACGAACTACACGATCTTTTATGCTATGCTTAGGATTGGGTCTTGTCCATCACATCATTCTCCTAATGATGTGATCCCGTTATCAACGACATCCAATGTCCATAGTCAGGAAACCATGACTATCTGTTGATCACAACGAGCTGGTCAACTAGAGGCTTACCAGGGACATAGTGTGGTCTAAGTATTCACACGTGTATTACGATTTCCGGATAATACAGTTATAGCATGAATAAAAGACAATTATCATGAACAATGAAATATAATAATACTTTTATTATTGCCTCTAGGGCATATTTCCAACAATATAAACCCCATCTTTTTATCCTCGATGGCAACAATACAATATGTGATGTTTCCCTTTCTATCACTGGGATTGAGCACCGCAAGATTTAACCCAAAGCTAAGTACTTCCCCCATTGCAAGAAAGATCAATCTAGTAGGTCAAACCAAACTGATAATTCGAAGAGACTTGCAAAGATAACCAATCATACATAAAAGATTTCAGAGAAGAATCAAATATTGTTCATAGATAGACTTGATCATAAACCCACAATTCATCGAATCTCGACAAACACACTGCAAAAAGAGTTACATCGAATAGATCTCCAAGAAGACCGAGGAGAACTTTGTATTGAGATTCAAAGAGAAAGAAGAAGCCATCTAGCTAATAACTATGGACCTAAAGGTCTGAAGTAAACTACTCACACATCATCGGAGGGGCCATGGAGTTGATGTAGAGGCCCTCCATGATCGATGCCCCCTCTGGCGGAGCTCCGAAAAAGGCCCCAAGATGGGATCTCTTGGGTACAGAAGGTTGCGGCGGTGGAAATAGGGTTTCGTGGTGCTCCTGGATGTTTTCAGGGTATATGAGTATATATAGGAGGAAGAAGTAGGTCGGCTGAGCCACGAGGGGGGAGGGCGCGCCCAGGGGGGTAGGCGCGCCCCTGCCTCGTGGACTCCTCGTTTGTTTCTTGACGTCCACTCCAAGTCCTCTGGATCCCGTTTGTTCCAAAAATAACTCTCACAAAGGTTTCATTCTGTTTGGATTCTGTTTGATATTCCTTTTCTGCGAAACACTGAAATAGGCGAAAAACAGCAATTTGCACTGGGCCTTGGGTTAATATCTCACCCAAAGCTTGAAAATTTCAATCACACAAAACTTAACGGAACTTCATGAGATAGGTTAGTATGATAAAGAGTAAACCGTTCACTTTGGTACTGTCGAAGACAAGTTTCACAATTGTGCTCACACAATGCCTACTGTAGCATATCATTTCTACAATTTATATTGAGAAATATGAGCCATAGAAACTAGAAAACAAGCAAATTATGCAATGAAAACAGAATCTGTCAGAAACAGAACAGTCTGTAATGATCTGAACACCAAAAATTCTGAAAAAAATTGGTGGACGTGAGGAATTTGTCTATTAATCTTCTGAAAAAAGAATCAACTCAATCGCACTCTTGTGTAAAAAAGATGGCAGCTAATCTCGTGAGCGCAAAGTTTCTGTTTTTTACAGCAAGATCACATTAACTTTCACCCAAGTCTTCCCAAAGGTCTTACTTGGCACTTTATTGGAAATAATAATAATACATGATTAATACAATAGCTTAATCATGAGCACACACAAAAACAACAAGGGTAAAAATTGGGTTGTCTCCCAACAAGAGCTTTTCTTTAATGCCTTTTAGCTAGGCATGATGATTTCAATGATGGTCACATAAAAGATAAGAATTGAAACATAAAGAGAGCATCATGAAGAATATGACTAGCATATTTAAATCTAACCCACTTCCTATGACTAGGGATTTTGTGAGCACATAATTATAGGAACAAGAATCAACTAGCATAGGAAGGAAAAACAAGTATAACTTCAAAACTTTAAGCATATAGAGAGGAAGCTTGATATTATTGCAACTCCTACAAACATGTATTCCTCCCTCATAATAATTTTCAGTAGCATCATGCATGAGTTCAACAATATAACCATCACATAAAGCATTCTTTTCATGATCTACGAGCATAGAAATTTTACTGCTCTCCACATAAGCAAAATTCTCCTCATTCGGAATAGTGGAAGCAAACTTCTTCTAAATCCACTTTAGATGATAGTATTACTCATACTCCAAAAGATATAAGTGAAGTTCATGGAGCATTCTACAATTAATATAGACTAACCAATATCCAAGCTCAAAATATATAAGTGAAGCACACGAAGCATTCTATAAAACCATACTCAAAAGATTTAAGTGAAGCACAAAGAGCAATTCTACAAGATCATACTTAAAAGATATAAGTGAAGCACATGAAGCATTCTATAAACCAATGAAGGGATATGTCATACTAGCATGGTTCATAAAGGAAAAACAAAAAACACAAAGGACACAAATCATGTGAACAAAACAAAAACCGAGGTATACCAATAATTGTTGAAGAAGAAAGATGGGATGCCAACCGGGGCATCCCCAAGCTTAGATGCTTGAGTATCATTAGAATATTTACTTGGTGTGCCTTGGGAATCCCCAAGCTTGAGCTCTTGCCTCTCTTTATTCTTCTCACATAGGTAACTCCTCGTTCTTCGAACACTTCATCCACACAAAACTTTAACAAAAACTTTGTGAGATCCGTTAGTATAATAAAGCAAATCACTACCTTTAGGTACTGTTGCAAACTGATTCCAATTTCATATTAGAACTATATCTACTGTATTCCAACTTCACCATGGTTCATACCCCCCGATACTACCCATAGATTCATCAAAATAAGCGAACTACTCATAGAAAACAGAATCTGTCAAAAACAGGACAGTCTGTAGTAATCTGGAAGTTTAGTAAACTTCTGTAACTCCAAACAATTCTAAAAGTATATGAAAATTTTAAAAAAAATTGCAGAAGTAATGTGCAAAAAGTTTCAGACCCATTTAACTTTCCAGTAAAAAAATGTAAAATCATGCGCTACAGCCAAAGTTTCTGTTTTTGTACTGAACATAGTAAACAAGCAATCTAATCATCCTAAAACCGAAGCTTGGCACATTATTTTTATAATACAATGGATATATACAATGGGATAATTATTTTCAAAGAAGCTTCCATGAAATTTTTTACATTGTTTCCATGAGCATGAACACAAGTGCTCAAGGTCGACCCTCATTTCTTCAATGCATAATCTTCCAATCACTTCTCTTATTGAAAAACTTTTTAGGCATGAGAGACAAGTAATTTTTTGTATTTTTATTCTTTTAAATTAGTTTTTTGTATGTTTCACCCACAACTAAACAGAAACAAAAAGGAAAAACAAAATCTACTCAGTGAAGAAAGCAAACAAGCATACACAAGAATATCAACCCCACGTTATTGCTCCCCGGCAATGGCGCCAGAAAAGAGCTTGATAATCCCCAAGTGCAGGGAATCATCGTAGCAATTCCCAATGGTGGAAGTGATAAGTATGGAGTGTCGAACCCACAAGGAGCTAAAGGTAAGATCAATATTTTCTCAAGTCCTATCTGCCACTGATACGACTCTACGTACACCGAACGTTTGATTCCAACTAGCAACGAGAAATAAAACTACGTTGTGGGTATGAAGAGGATAACTTTGTATGATATCGGAGAGCTAAAATATGAAAGTAGGTGCTGTTATCATAAAGTTAGAATATATTACTAAATATTATAAATAGCGAGAGTGGAATAATGGTGGATCGATGTGCGGAATTGTCCTAGGCAATTGTTAACAAGACCGGTAATCACTATTGCAGTTTCATATGAGGGAGAGGCATAAGCTAACATACTTTATCTTCTTGGATCATATGCACTTATGATTGGAACTCTAGCAAGCATCCACAACTACTAAAGATCATTAAGGTAATACCCAACCATAGCATTAAAGTATCAAGTCCTCTTTATTCCCATACGCCATGTCCCGCTTATCCGTGTTTGTGTTTCAGTCACTCATGCAACACAGACAATAAGCAAACCATGGACATATTGCAACACCCTACAGTGGGAATGAAGGAAATATGCCCTAGAGGCAATAATAAAGTTATTATTTATTTCCTTATATCATGATAAATGTTTATTATTCATGCTAGAATTGTATTAACCGGAAACATAATACATGTGTGAATACATAGACAAACGGAGTGTCACTAGTATGCCTCTACTTGACTAGCTCGTTAATCAAAGATGGTTATGTTTCCTAACCATGAACAAAGAGTTGTTATTTGATTAACGGGATCACATCATTAGGTGAATGATCTGATTGACATGACCCATTCCATTAGCTTAGCACCCGATCGTTTAGTATGTTGCTATTGCTTTCTTCATAACTTATAGATGTTCCTACGACTATGAGATTATGCAACTCCCGTTTATCGGAGGAACACTTTGTGTGCTACCAAACGTCACAACGTAAATGGGTGATTATAAAGGTACTCTACAGGTGTCTCCAAAGGTACATGTTGGGTTGGCGTATTTCGAGATTAGGATTTGTCACTCCGATTGTCGGAGAGGTATCTCTGGGCCCTCTCGGTAATGCACATCACATAAGCCTTGCAAGCATTGCAACTAATGAGTTAGTTGCGAGATGATGTATTACGGAATGAGTAAAGAGACTTGCCGGTAACGAGATTGAACTAGGTATTGAGATACCGACGATCGAATCTCGGGCAAGTAACATACCGATGACAAAGGGAACAACGTATGTTGTTATGCGGTCTGACCGATAAAGATCTTCGTAGAATATGTAGGAGCCAATATGAGCATCCAGGTTCCGCTATTGGTTATTGACCGGAGACGTGTCTCGGTCATGTCTACATTGTTCTCGAACCCGTAGGGTCCGCACGCTTAAGGTTTCGATGACAGTTATATTATGAGTTTATGAGTTTTGATGTACCGAAGTTAGTTCGGAGTCCCGGATGTGATCACGGACATGACGAGGAGTCTCGAAATGGTCGAGACATAAAGATTGATATATTGGACGGCTATATTCGGACACCGGAAGTGTTCCGGGTGATTTCGGAGAAAACCGGAGAGCCGGAGGGTTACCGGAACCCCCCCGGGAGAAGTAATGGGCCATATGGGCCTTAGTGGAGAGAGAGAGGGGCAGCCAAAGGTGGGCCGCGCGCCTCCTCCCCCTGGTCCGAATTGGACTAGGAGAGGGGGGGCGGCGCCCCCCTTTCCTTCTCCCTCCCCACTTCTTTCCCCCTCCTAGTAGGAGTCCTACTCCTACTAGGAGGAGGACTCCTCCTTGGCGCGCCATAGGGGCCGGCCGGCCTCCTCCCCTTGATCCTTTATATACGGGGGCAGGGGGCACCCCTAGACACACAAGTTGATCCACGTGATCATATTCTTAGCCGTGTGCGGTGCCCCCTTCCACCATAATCCTCGATAATATTGTAGCGGTGCTTAGGCGAAGCCCTGCGACGATAGTACATCAAGATCGTCACCACGCCGTCGTGCTGACGGAACTCTTCCCCGACACTTTGCTGGATCGGAGTCCGGGGATCGTCATCGAGCTGAACGTGTGCTAAAACTCGGAGGTGCCGTAGTTTCGGTGCTTGATCGGTCGGGCCGTGAAGACGTACGACTACATCAACCGCGTTGTGCTAACGCTTCCGCTGTCGGTCTACAAGGGTACGTAGATCACACTCTCCCCTCTCGTTGCTATGCATCACCATGATCTTGCGTGTGCGTAGGAATTTTTTTGAAATTACTACGTTCCCCAACAGTGGCATCCGAGCCTAGGTTTTATATGTTGATGTTATATGCACGAGTAGAACACAAGTGAGTTGTGGGCGATATAAGTCATACTGCTTACCAGCATGTCATACTTTGGTTCGGCGGTATTGTTGGACGAAGCGGCCCGGACCGACATTACGCGTACGCTTACGCGAGACCGGTTCTCCCGACGTGCTTTGCACATAGGTGGCTTGCGGGTGACAGTTTCTCCAACTTTAGTTGAACCGAGTGTGGCTACGCCCGGTCCTTGCGAAGGTTAAAACAGCACCAACTTGACAAACTATCGTTGTGGTTTTGATGCGTAGGTAAGATTGGTTCTTGCTTAAGCCCGTAGCAGCCACGTAAAACTTGCAACAACAAAGTAGAGGACGTCTAACTTGTTTTTGCAGGGCATGTTGTGATGTGATATGGTCAAGACATGATGCTAAATTTTATTGTATGAGATGATCATGTTTTGTAACCGAGTTATCGGCAACTGGCAGGAGCCATATGGTTGTCGCTTTATTGTATGCAATGCAATCGCGCTGTAATGCTTTACTTTATCACTAAGCGGTAGCGATAGTCGTGGAAGCATAAGATTGGCGAGACGACAACGATGCTACGATGGAGATCAAGGTGTCGCGCCGGTGACGATGGTGATCACGACGGTGCTTCGAAGATGGAGATCACAAGCACAAGATGATGATGGCCATATCATATCACTTATATTGATTGCATGTGATGTTTATCTTTTATGCATCTTATCTTGCTTTGATTGACGGTAGCATTATAAGATGATCTCTCACTAATTATCAAGAAGTGTTCTCCCTGAGTATGCACCGTTGCGAAAGTTCTTCGTGCTGAGACACCACGTGATGATCGGGTGTGATAGGCTCTACGTTCAAATACAACGGGTGCAAAACAGTTGCACACGCGGAATACTCAGGTTATACTTGACGAGCCAAGCATATACAGATATGGCCTCGGAACACGGAGACCGAAAGGTCGAGCGTGAATCATATAGTAGATATGATCAACATAGTGATGTTCACCAATGAAACTACTCCATCTCACGTGATGATCGGACATGGTTTAGTTGATTTGGATCACGTAATCACTTAGAGGATTAGAGGGATGTCTATCTAAGTGGGAGTTCTTTAAGTAAATTAATTGAACCTAAATTTATCATGAAACTTAGTACCTGATAGTATCTTGCTTGTTTATGCTTGATTGTAGATAGATGGCTCGTGCTGTTGTTCCGTTGAATTTTAATGCGTTCCTTGAGAAAGCAAAGTTGAAAGATGATGGTAGCAATTACACGGACTGGGTCCGTAACTTGAGGATTATCCTCATTGCTGCACAGAAGAATTACGTCCTGGAAGCACCGCTGGGTGCCAGGCCTGCTGCTGGAGCAACACCAGATGTTATGAACGTCTGGCAGAGCAAAGCTGATGACTACTCGATAGTTCAGTGTGCCATGCTTTACGGCTTAGAATCGGGACTTCAACGACGTTTTGAACGTCATGGAGCATATGAGATGTTCCAGGAGTTGAAGTTAATATTTCAAGCAAATGCCCGGATTGAGAGATATGAAGTCTCCAATAAGTTCTATAGCTGCAAGATGGAGGAGAACAGTTCTGTCAGTGAGCATATACTCAAAATGTCTGGGTATAATAATCACTTGATTCAATTGGGAGTTAATCTTCCAGATGATTGCGTCATTGACAGAATTCTCCAATCACTGCCACCAAGCTACAAGAGCTTCGTGATGAACTATAATATGCAAGGGATGAATAAGACTATTCCCGAGCTCTTCGCAATGCTGAAAGCTGCGGAGGTAGAAATCAAGAAGGAGCATCAAGTGTTGATGGTCAACAAGACCACTAGTTTCAAGAAAAAGGGCAAAGGGAAGAAGAAGGGGAACTTCAAAAAGAACAGCAAGCAAGTTGCTACTCAAGAGAAGAAACCCAAACCTGGACCTAAGCCTGAAACTGAGTGCTTCTACTGCAAGCAGACTGGTCACTGGAAGCGGAACTGCCCCAAGTATTTGGCGGATAAGAAGGATGGCAAGGTGAACAAAGGTATATGTGATATACATGTTATTGATGTGTACCTTACTAATGCTCGCAGTAGCACCTGGGTATTTGATACTGGTTCTGTTGCTAATATTTGCAACTCGAAACAGGGACTACGGATTAAGCGAAGATTGGCTAAGGACGAGGTGACGATGCGCGTGGGAAACGGTTCCAAAGTCGATGTGATCGCAGTCGGCACGCTACCTCTACATCTACCTTCGGGATTAATATTAGACCTAAATAATTGTTATTTGGTGCCAGCGTTAAGCATGAACATTATATCTGGATCTTGTTTGATGCGAGACGGTTATTCATTTAAATCTGAGAATAATGGTTGTTCTATTTATATGAGTAATATCTTTTATGGTCATGCACCCTTAAAGAGTGGTCTATTTTTATTGAATCTCGATAGTAGTGACACACATATTCATAGTGTTGAAGCCAAAAGATGCAGAGTTGATAATGATAGTGCAACTTATTTGTGGCACTGCCGTTTGGGTCATATCGGTATAAAGCGCATGAAGAAACTCCATACTGATGGGCTT
Source organism: Triticum aestivum (assembly GCF_018294505.1). Classification (NCBI taxonomy): domain Eukaryota; kingdom Viridiplantae; phylum Streptophyta; class Magnoliopsida; order Poales; family Poaceae; genus Triticum; species Triticum aestivum. The sequence continues at coordinate 45,621,761 of NC_057803.1, forward strand.
TTGGAACCACTTGATTATGAATCACTTGGTACTTGCGAACCGTGCCTTATGGGTAAGATGACAAAAACACCGTTCTCCGGTACTATGGAGAGAGCAACAGATTTGTTGGAAATCATACATACAGATGTATGTGGTCCGATGAACGTTGAGGCTCGTGGCGGATATCGTTATTTTCTCACCTTCACAGATGACTTAAGCAGATATGGGTATATCTACTTAATGAAACACAAGTCTGAAACATTTGAAAAGTTCAAAGAATTTCAGAGTGAAGTTGAAAATCATCGTAACAAGAAAATAAAATTCCTACGATCTGATCGTGGAGGAGAATATTTGAGTTACGAGTTTGGTGTACATTTGAAAAATTGTGGAATAGTTTCGCAACTCACGCCACCCGGAACACCACAGCGTAATGGTGTGTCCGAACGTCGTAATCGTACTTTACTAGATATGGTGCGATCTATGATGTCTCTTACTGATTTACCGCTATCGTTTTGGGGATACGCTCTAGAGACGGCCGCATTCACGTTAAATAGGGCACCATCAAAATCCGTTGAGACGACGCCTTATGAACTGTGGTTTGGCAAGAAACCAAAGTTGTCGTTTCTGAAAGTTTGGGGCTGCGATGCTTATGTGAAAAAGCTTCAACCTGATAAGCTCGAACCCAAATCGGAGAAATGTGTCTTCATAGGATATCCAAAGGAAACTATTGGATACACCTTCTATCACAGATCCGAAGGCAAGACTTTTGTTGCTAAATTCGGAAACTTTCTGGAGAAGGAGTTTCTCTCGAAAGAAGTGAGTGGGAGGAAAGTAGAACTTGACGAGGTAACTGTACCTACTCCCTTATTGGAAAGTAGTACATCACAAAAACCTGTTTCTGTGACACCTACACCAGTTAGTGAGGAAGCTAATGATGATGATCATGAAACTTCAGAACAAGATACTACTGAACCTCGTAGATCAACCAGAGTGAGATCCGCGCCAGAGTGGTACGGTAATCCTGTTCTGGAAGTCATGCTACTAGATCATGATGAACCTACGAACTATGAAGAAGCGATGGTGAGCCCAGATTCCGCAAAATGGCTTGAAGCCATGAAATCTGAGATGGGATCCATGTATGAGAACAAAGTATGGACTTTGGTTGACTTGCCCGATGATCGGCAAGCAATTGAGAATAAATGGATCTTCAAGAAGAAGACTGACGCTGACGGTAATATTACTGTCTACAAAGCTCGACTTGTCGCAAAAGGTTTTCGGCAAGTTCAAGGGATTGACTACGATGAGACCTTCTCACCCGTAGCGATGCTTAAGTCTGTCCGAATCATGTTAGCAATTGCCGCATTTTATGATTATGAAATTTGGCAGATGGATGTCAAAACTGCATTCCTGAATGGATTTCTGGAAGAAGAGTTGTATATGATGCAACCAGAAGGTTTTGTCGATCCAAAGGGAGCTAACAAAGTGTGCAAGCTCCAGCGATCCATTTATGGACTGGTGCAAGCCTCTCGGAGTTGGAATAAACGCTTTGATAGTGTGATCAAAGCATTTGGTTTTATACAGACTTTTGGAGAAGCCTGTATTTACAAGAAAGTGAGTGGGAGCTCTGTAGCATTTCTGATATTATATGTGGATGACATATTACTAATTGGAAATGATATAGAATTTCTGGATAGCATAAAGGGATACTTGAATAAGAGTTTTTCAATGAAAGACCTCGGTGAAGCTGCTTACATATTAGGCATTAAGATCTATAGAGATAGATCAAGACGCTTAATTGGACTTTCACAAAGCACATACCTTGACAAAGTTTTGAAGAAGTTCAAAATGGATCAAGCAAAGAAAGGGTTCTTGCCTGTGTTACAAGGTGTGAAGTTGAGTAAGACTCAATGCCCGACCACTGCAGAAGATAGAGAGAAAATGAAAGATGTTCCCTATGCTTCAGCCATAGGCTCTATCATGTATGCAATGCTGTGTACCAGACCTGATGTGTGCCTTGCTATAAGTCTAGCAGGGAGGTACCAAAGTGATCCAGGAGTGGATCACTGGACAGCGGTCAAGAACATCCTGAAATACCTGAAAAGGACTAAGGATATGTTTCTCATATATGGAGGTGACAAAGAGCTCATCGTAAAAGGTTACGTTGATGCAAGCTTTGACACTGATCCGGACGATTCTAAATCGCAAACCGGATACGTGTTTACATTAAACGGTGGAGCTGTCAGTTGGTGCAGTTCTAAACAAAGCGTTGTGGCGGGATCTACATGTGAAGCGGAGTACATAGCTGCTTCGGAAGCAGCAAATGAAGGAGTCTGGATGAAGGAGTTCATATCCGATCTAGGTGTCATACCTAGTGCATCGGGTCCAATGAAAATCTTTTGTGACAATACTGGTGCAATTGCCTTGGCAAAGGAATCCAGATTTCACAAGAGAACCAAGCACATCAAGAGACGCTTCAATTCCATCCGGGATCTAGTCCAGGTGGGAGACATAGAGATTTGCAAGATACATACGGATCTGAATGTTGCAGACCCGTTGACTAAGCCTCTTCCACGAGCAAAACATGATCAGCACCAAGGCTCCATGGGTGTTAGAATCATTACTGTGTAATCTAGATTATTGACTCTAGTGCAAGTGGGAGACTGAAGGAAATATGCCCTAGAGGCAATAATAAAGTTATTATTTATTTCCTTATATCATGATAAATGTTTATTATTCATGCTAGAATTGTATTAACCGGAAACATAATACATGTGTGAATACATAGACAAACGGAGTGTCACTAGTATGCCTCTACTTGACTAGCTCGTTAATCAAAGATGGTTATGTTTCCTAACCATGAACAAAGAGTTGTTATTTGATTAACGGGATCACATCATTAGGTGAATGATCTGATTGACATGACCCATTCCATTAGCTTAGCACCCGATCGTTTAGTATGTTGCTATTGCTTTCTTCATAACTTATACATGTTCCTATGACTATGAGATTATGCAACTCCCGTTTGCCGGAGGAACACTTTGTGTGCTACCAAACGTCACAACGTAAATGGGTGATTATAAAGGTACTCTACAGGTGTCTCCAAAGGTACATGTTGGGTTGGCGTATTTCGAGATTAGGATTTGTCACTCCGATTGTCGGAGAGGTATCTCTGGGCCCTCTCGGTAATGCACATCACATAAGCCTTGCAAGCATTGCAACTAATGAGTTAGTTGCGAGATGATGTATTACGGAACGAGTAAAGAGACTTGCCGGTAACGAGATTGAACTAGGTATTGAGATACCGACGATCGAATCTCGGGCAAGTAACATACCGATGACAAAGGGAACAACGTATGTTGTTATGCGGTCTGACCGATAAAGATCTTCGTAGAATATGTAGGATCCAATATGAGCATCCAGGTTCCGCTATTGGTTATTGACCGGAGACGTGTCTCGGTCATGTCTACATTGTTCTCGAACCCGTAGGGTCCGCACGCTTAAGGTTTCGATGACAGTTATATTATGAGTTTATGAGTTTTGATGTACCGAAGTTAGTTCGGAGTCCCGGATGTGATCATGGACATGACGAGGAGTCTCGAAATGGTCGAGACATAAAGATTGATATATTGGACGGCTATATTCGGACACCTGAAGTGTTCCGGGTGATTTCGGAGAAAACCGGAGAGCCGGAGGGTTACCGGAACCCCCCCCGGGAGAAGTAATGGGCCATATGGACCTTAGTGGAGAGAGAGAGGGGCAGCCAAAGGTGGGCCGTGCGCCTCCTCCCCCTGGTCCGAATTGGACTAGGAGAGGGGGGCGGCGCCCCCCCTTTCCTTCTCCCTCCCCACTTCTTTCCCCCTCCTAGTAGGAGTCCTACTCCTACTAGGAGGAGGACTCCTCCTTGGCGCACCATTGTGACCGGCCAGCCTCCTCCCCTTGATCCTTTATATACGGGGGCAGGGGGCACCCCTAGACACACAAGTTGATCCACGTGATCATATTCTTAGCCGTGTGCGGTGCCCCCTTCCACCATAATCCTCGATAATATTGTAGCGGTGCTTAGGTGAAGCCCTGCGACGATAGTACATCAAGATCGTCACCACGCCGTCGTGCTGACGGAACTCTTCCCCAACACTTTGCTGGATCGAAGTCCGGGGATCATCATCGAGCTGAACGTGTGCTAAAACTCGGAGGTGCCGTAATTTCGGTGCTTGATCGGTCGGGCCGTGAAGATGTACGACTACATCAACCGCGTTGTGCTAACGCTTCCGCTGTCGGTCTACAAGGGTACATAGATCACACTCTCCCCTCTCGTTGCTATGCATCACCATGATCTTGCGTGTGCGTAGGAATTTTTTTGAAATTACTATGTTCCCCAACAGGGAATCCCTCACCCTTGCGCGAGACAGAGGGCACCATAGGAAAACACCAAAGTAAAACATACAACTCATACCAATCTAGATCATCAATCAACCCAAAGACAAAGGATATCTACTCAAAACATCATAGGATGGCAACACATCATTGGATCATAATATGTGGCATAAAGCACGAAGACGCACTACTCCGATTTGGGTTCAAGCTTATCAGTTTGAAACTTTTTCACATAAGCATCACAACCCCAAACTTTAATAAACGACAACTTTAATTTCTTGCCAAACCATAGTTCATACGGTGTCATCTCAACGAATTTAGATGGTGCCCTATTTAACTTGAATGCAGCTGTCGCTAATGCATAACCCCAAAATGATAGTGGTAAATCGGTAAGAGACATCACAGATCGCACCATATCCAATAAAGTACGATTACAACGTTCATACACACCATTATGCTGTGGTGTTCTAGGTGGCGTGAGTTGCGAAACTATTCCACATTGTTTCAAATGAAGACCATACTCGTAACTCAAATATTCGCCTTCGCGATCATATCGTAGAAACTTTATTTTCTTGTTACGACGATTTTCCACTTCACTCTGAAATTCTTAGAACTTTTTAAATGTTCCAGACTTATGTTTCATTAAGTAGATATACTCATATCTGCTCAAATCATCTGTGAAGGTCAGAAAATAACGATACCTGCCACGAGCCTCAACACTTATCAGATCACATACATCAGTATGTATTATTTCCAATAAGTCAGTTGCTCGCTCCATTGTTTCGGAGAACGAAGTCTTAGTCATCTTGCCCATGAGACATGGTTCGCAAGCATCAAGTGATTCCAAAAGTCCACCAGCATGGAGTTTCTTTATGCGCTTTACACCAATATGACTTAAACGGTAGTGCCACAAATAGGTGTTGGGAAATGTAGTAATTTCAAAAAAAATCCTACGCACACGCACAAGATCATGGTGATGCATAGCAACGAGAGGGGAGAGTATCGTCCACGTACCCTCGTAGACCATAAGCGGAAGCATTATGAGAACGCGGCTGATGTAGTCATACGTCTTCACGATCCGACCGATCCAAGTACCGAACGTACGGCACCTACGAGTTCAGCACACGTTTAGCTCGATGACGTCCCACGAACTCCGATCCAGCAGAGCTTTGCAGGAGAGTTCAATCAGCATGACGACGTGATGATGGTGATGATGTTGCTACCGACGCAGGGCTTCGCCTAAGCACTGCTACGATATGATCAAGGTGGATTATGGTGGAGGGGGGCACCGCACATGGCTTGGAACAATCAAATTGTGTGTCTTTGGGTGCCCCCTCCCCCCGCCTCCGTATATAAAGGAGTAAGGGGGGAGGCCGGCCGGCCTTGGTGCGCCCCAAGGAGAGGAGGAATCCTCCTCCTAGTAGGAGTAGGATTCATCCTTTCCTAGTCCTACTAGGAAGGGGGAAGGGGAAAGGAAAGAGAGGGAGAGGGAGAGGGAGAGGGAGAGGGAAAGGGAAAGGGAAAGAGGGGCTGCGCCCCCCTCCCCTAGTCCAATTCGTACTCCTCATGGGAGGGGCGTGCCACCTCCTGGGCTGCTGCCCTCTCTCTCCGCTCAGGCCCACTAAGGCCCAATACTTCCCCGGGGGTTTCCGGTAACCCCGATCCGGCACTCCTGTTTTCTTCGAAACCATCCGGAACACTTTCGGTGTTCGAATATAGCCGTCCAATATATCAATCTTTACGTCTCGACCATTTCAAGACTCATCATCATGTCTGTGATCACATCCAGGACTCCAAACTACCTTCGGTACATCAAAACACATAAACTCATAATACCGATCGTCACCGAACTTTAAGCATGCGGACCCTACGGGTTTGAGAACTATGTAGACATGACCAAGACTCATCTCCAGTCAATAACCGATAGCGGAACCTGGGTGCTCATATTGGTTCCTACATATTCTACGAAGATCTTTATCGGTCAAACCGCATAACAACATATGTTGTTCCCTTTGTCATCGGTATGTTACTTGCCCGAGATTCGATCGTCGGTATCCTTATACCTAGTTCAATCTCGTTACTGGCAAGTCTCTTTACTCGTTTCGTAATGCATCATCCTGCAACTAAATCATTAGTCACAATGCTTGCAAGGCCTATAGTGATGTGCATTACCGAGAGGGTCCAGAGATACCTCTCCGACAATCGGAGTGACAAATCCTAATCTCGATCTATACCAACTCAACAAGTACCATCGGAGACACCTATAGAGCACCTTTATAATCACCTAGTTACATTGTGACATTTGGTAGCACACAAAGTGTTCCTCCAGTACTCGGGAGTTGCATAATCTCATAGTCATAGGAACATTTATAAGTCATGAAGAAAGCAATAGCAAGAAACTAAACGATCATCGTGCTAAGCTAACAGATGGGTCAAGTCAATCACATCATTCTCTAATGATGTGATCCCGTTAATCAAATGACAACTCATGTCTATGGTTAGGAAACATAACCATCATTGATTCAACGAGCTAGTCAAGTAGAGGCAAACTAGTGACACTCTATTTGTCTATGTATTCACACATGTACTAAGTTTCCGGTTAATACAATAAACACTTATCATGATATAAGGAAATATAAATAACAACTTTATTATTACCTCTAGGGCATATTTCCTTCAATTTCCCACTTGCACTAGAGTCAATTATCTAGATTACATGTATCTTGCAAATCTCTATGTCTCCCTCTTTGACTTGATCGCGGATGGAATTGAAGCATCTCTTGATGTGCTTGGTTCTTTTGTGAAATCTGGATTCCTTTGCCAAGGTAATTGCTCCAGTATTGTCACAAAAGATTTTCATTGGACCCGATGCACTAGGTATGACACCTAGATCGGATATGAACTCCCTCATCCAGACTCCTTCATTTGCTGCTTCCGAAGCAGCTATGTACTCCGCTTCACACCTAGATCCCGCCACGACGCTTTGTTTAGAACTACACCAACTGACAGCTCCACTGTTCAATAAAAACACGTATCCGGTTTGTGACTTAGAGTCATCCGGATCAGTGTCAAAGCTTGCATCGACATAACCATTTACGACGAGCTCATTGTCACCTCCATAGATGAGAAACATACCCTTAGTCCTTTTCAGGTATTTCAGGATGTTCTTGACCGCTCTCTAGTGATCCACTCCTGGATTACTTTGGTACCTCCCTGCTAAACTAATAGCAAGGCACACATCAGGTCTGGTAGACAACATTGTATACATGATAGAGCCTATGGTTGAAGCATAGGGAACATCTTTCATTTTCTCTCTATCTTCTGTAGTGGTCGAGCATTGAGTCTGACTCAACTTCACACCTTGTAACACAGGCAATCACCCTTTCTTTGCTTGATCCATTTTGAACTTCTTAAAAACTTTATCAAGGTATGTGCTTTGTGAAAGTCCAATTAAGCGTCTTGATCTATCTCTGTAGATCTTGATGCCCAATATATAAGCAGCTTCACCGAGGTCTTTCATTGAAAAACTCTATATCATTTCCAAACAGCAATATGTCATCCACATATAATATTAGAAATGCTACAGAGCTCCCACTCACTTTCTTGTATAAAACCATATGCTTTGATCACATTATCGAAATGTTTATTCCAACTCCGAGATGCTTGCACCAGTCCATAGATGGATTGCTAGAGCTTGCACACTTTGTTAGCATCCTTTTGATCGATAAAACCTTCAGGTTGCATCATATACAACTCTTCTTCCAGAAATCCATTCAGGAATGCAGTCTTTACATCCATTTGCCAAATTTCATAATCATAAAATGTGTAATTGCTAACATGATTCGGACGGACTTAAGCATCGCTACGGGTGAGAAGGTCTCATTGTAGTCAACTCCTTGAACTTGTCAAAAACCTTTCGCAACAAGTCGAGCTTTGTAGACAGTAACATTACTGTTAGCGTCAGTCTTCTTCTTGAAGATCCATTTATTCTCGATGGCTTGCAGATAATCGGGAAAGTCAACCAAAGTCCACACTTTGTTCTCATACATGGATCCCATCTCAGATTCCATGGCCTCAAGCCATTTTGCGGAATCTAGGCTCATCATTGCTTCCTCATAGTACGTAGGTTCATCATGGTCAAGTAACATGACTTCTAGAACAGGATTACCATACCACTCTGGTGCGGATCTTACTCTGGTTGACCTACGAGGTTTGGTAGTAACTTGATTTGAAGTTACATGATCTTAATCATTAGCTTCCTCACTAATTGGTGTAGGAGTCATAGGAACAGATTTCTGTGATGAACTACTTTCCAATAAGGGAGTAGGTACAGTTACCTCATCAAGTTCTACTTTCCTCCCACTCACTTCTTTCGAGAGAAACTCCTTCTCTAGAAAGGATCCATTCTTAGCAATGGATGTTTTGCCTTCGGATCTATGATAGAAGGTGTACCCAACAGTCTCCTTTGGATATCCTATGAAGACACATGTCTCCGATTTGGGTTCGAGCTTATCAGGTTGAAGCTTTTTCACATAAGCATTGCAGCCCCAAACTTTAAGAAACGACAACTTTGGTTTCTTGCCAAACCACAGTTCATAAGGCATCGTCTCAACGGATTTAGATATGCCCTATTTAACGTGAATGCAGCCGTCTCTAAAGCATAACCCCAAAACGATAGCGGTAAATCAGTAAGAGACATCATAGATTGCACCATATCTAGTAAAGTATGATTACAACGTTCGAACACACCATTACACTGTGGTGTTCCGGGTAGCGTGAGTTGCGAAACTATTCTGCATTGTTTCAAATGAAGACCAAACTCGTAACTCAAATATTCTCCTCCATGATCAGATCGTAGAAACTTTATTTTCTTGTTATGATGATTTTCCACTTCACTCTGAAATTCTTTGAACTTTTAAAATGGTTTAGATATGTTTCATCAAGTAGATATACCCATATCTGCTCAAATCATCTGTGAAGGTGAGAAAATAACGATACCCGCCGCGAGCCTCAACATTCATCGGATCACATACATCAGTATGTATGATTTCCAACAAATCTGTTGCTCGCTCCATAGTTCCGGAGAATGGCGTTTTAGTCATCTTGCCCATGAGGCATGGTTCGCAAGTACCAAGTGATTCATAATCAAGTGATTCCAAAAGTCCATCAGAATGGAGTTTCTTCATGCGCTTTACACGAATATGACCTAAACGGCAGTGCCACAAATAAGTTGCACTATCATTAGCAACTCTGCATCTTCTAGCTTTAATATTATGAATATGTGTATCACTACTACCGAGATTCATCAAAAATAGACCACTCTTCAAGGGTGCATGACCATAAAAGATAGGGATATTTAAATTAGTGCCCCTGGTTCCTTAGTTGTGCTCACTTTTCCCCACGCTCCAAATGTTTGCTCACTTTTCCCCTCTTCCTTAGCTGAAACTCTCACAAATGCTCATAGCGGGCGTTTGCCGTCTTGACCGTCCATCGACCGTTAATTGCTGACGAGTGGGGCCGAGTCTTCATCTGACTGTCGCTTGCTGACGTGTGGGACCGCAAGGAGACACATATTGGGCAGCTTGTCTGAATGTGAAACAGATCTAGACAGGCCGCACTGCATCGCGCCACCCCGCCCCCTCCGCCGGCGTCGTGTCGCATCCACCGCAGTTGTTTCCTCCACCCTATGCCCTATTCCGTTCGTCGGCAACGCCGCATCTGCGCCAGATATAGCCCACCTCCCCATCTGGGATTACATAGCGATGTTGAGTGAGGACGCCCGGAATGCAGTCGACCGTGGAGAGGATTGGGTCGAATCCGCGGCAGATAATTCATGGATTAAACCTGGGTAAGCATTGTTTCCTCTCGAATTGACATTCTAAGTCGTATTGTAGGCCGTATTTGACTTCTATTTGCTTGAATCGTTCGAATTTATGCTCGATTTTACCCGACTAACTGAAGCCTTTGTTTCCTTCCCCCAACAAAATAGGATTGATCCCGCGCTGGCTTTTCGACTGGCGATTAGAATGGAAACTAGTGTGCTGCGTGGTACTAAACTGCATTTGATTTCATCATTTTTCTATCCCAAAGTGGTAGAAACCAGCATATCTTTCAAAAATTTGCGAGCTGAGCTCCGAAACACCTATCCCTGGAGTGATGCCGATGTTGTTGAACTGAATTACTTCAGTAGTGACGAGCAAAGATTTCTCCCACTAACTTGCGACGATCATATGCCATTGATTTTTGCTGGGATTGCTGGCTGCCGATTCGGTAAACTCCAAATCGATGTGATTCAGCCACGCGCAGAACGGGCGAAGGGGAAGGGAGTTCAGACATCATCTGTCTGTGCTAATAGCCAGCACCCTGGCACTCCTTGTAGGTCGACACCAAGTAAAGCAAGTGGTTCATGGAGCCACAACATGCCTGCTGCCAATTCTGGTTCCGATTCAGCTGCTGCTTCTCGTGTACCTTCTGCAGTTGGTGTAGAAGAAGATGCAGAACCTGACGAGGCAGTGCCTACAAATGATGATGAAGACGAGATGATGTTTCCTGAACTGGTCGATGTAGCCAGTCAGCAAGCAGTGGATGACGAATATATGGAGGAGCCCATCAGCCAAGCTAGGTTTGATGACACTGACGATGAAGAGAAGGTGGAGAACATGGACAACTTAATCGAGGATGAATACGATGGTGATGACATGCCAACAATTGAGTGGAACAGGGAAAAACCTGAGCTTAGTGTAGGTACCATTTTCCAATCAATGGTGGACTGTCGGAATGCAGTGACAACATGGTGCATTATATCTGAAAACACCTATAAGATTAAAAGGAGTGAGCCAGCAAGGTTCACAGTTTTTTGTCCATATCCTAGGTGTAGGTGGAAGTTGCATGCATCTCGTATGAGAAAGAGCAAATATATTCAGGTAATCCAAGTTCAGTTAGTAATTTAGTTTCAGATCGTTGAGTAAGGTTTCTTAACTGTTTTTTACCCTTTTATTTTGTTTCAGATAAAGAAAAACCCACACAAGCACACCTGTCCACCTGGAGGGGGAGGGGGGAAGGCCAAAACCAAGCTAGCAAAAACTAGGTGGGTGGCAGATGCTATATTGGATTGGCTGAGAGAAGAACCTGGACTTGGTCCAACAGCACTCCATGGGAAGCTTTTTGAGAAGTACAAGATAGAAATTCCTTACATGAGAATTTTCAATGCTAGGGAAAAGGCTCTTGACAGAATTAATGGTCAATGGAATGACAGTTTTCAGCTGCTTTACACTTTCAAAGCTGAAGTGGAGATGGCAAGTCCAGGGAGTGTTGTAGAGATTGACAAGCATACAGTTCCATTCAAAATAAAAGGGAAGTCATTTCAGAAGGAGTGCTTCAGAAGGGCTTTTGTTTGTTTCAAGGCTTGCTGGCAGGGGTTTCTAGATGGTTGCAGGCCCTATTTGGCTGTAGATGCTACACATTTGACTGGAAGATGGAGAGGACAGCTAGTAGCAGCTTCTGCAGTTGATGGACACAACTGGCTATTCCCAGTTGCATTTGGTGTGGTGGAGGCAGAGTCTGAGGAAAGTTGGGTCTGGTTTCTGCAGCAGTTGCGCAACATTATAGGCACACCCCCAGGTTTAGCTATACACATAGATGCTTGCAAGGGTTTAGAGAGTGCAGTGGAAATTGTATTCCCTGGAGTGGAGCATAGGGAATGTATGCGACACCTAGCGCATAATTTCAAAAAGAAGTTCAAAGGTAAAGTTTATGATGAGAACTTATGGCCAGCATCATACACATGCAGCAAAAGGAAGCATGAACACCATTTGAGAGTGTTGTATGCTCAAAATCCTCTTGTGAAGGAGTACATGGATGCACATCATGGCAAGGTGTGGTCAAGAAGCAAATTCAACGAAATCTGCAAAGTAGATTATGTGACCAGTAACCTTGCAGAATGCTTCAATTCAAAGTTCAAGTCAGTGAAAGGGCTCTTGTTGTGGCAAGCATTTGACAAGATGAGGCAAATGATCATGATAAAGATGGCTCTTCGCAAAAGAATTGCAGAAACACAATATGTTGGTCATCAAATGCTCCCATCACTGATTAAGGCATTGCACTTGAAGGCAAGAGGACTGAAGATGAAATGTATTCGATCTGGTACATATGAGGGAGAGGTTACCTATACTGACACTAAAAATAGGGTATGGAGGTATCCTGTGAACCTAAGTACTAGAGAATGTACTTGTAGGCAATGGCAGATCCGTGGGAAGCCATGCATACATGCCCTACATCTGATGACCGTTATCGGGGGTGCAGATGGTGAAGTTGATCAATATTGCTCTGAGTATTTCTCTGTTGCCAAATTTATGGCTGCTTATGCTGACAATGTGCCTGCACTATTGGGGAAAGATCAATGGAACATAGTAGATCCAGGGTTCAAACTCCACCCTCCTATCATTACTAGACCACCAGGAAGACCAAGGAACCAGAGGATTAGAGCAGGTGAGGAGGGTCGTCTACCAAAGAAGCGTGCTTGCAAAAAATGTGGAGTTCCGGGGCATATTGCTAGGCTTTGTACCAATGCAGTGGATGCATCATTTGGAGAGGAGAAAAGATGCACAGCAGCCAATGCTGAGGAGAATGCAGCAGCAATGGAGATTGAAGATGCAGTGGAGAATGCAGCAGCAAATGAAGCAGTGGAGAATGCAGCAGCAAATGAAGCATCTTAGTATGTGTTTGCATTTGTAGAATACAGCTACCCTTTTGTTTGCATTTGTTCTCTTTTTTGCCTATGGCTTATAATTTTATTTACCAGCTCTAGGGAGAAAAGGCCAAGAGATGAAGAAGCAGAAGATTTTGAAACCATGGCCTTTGATGGTTTTGAAGCTATAAGAGAGGAAGAGGAGGGGGAAATTTTTCCAATTGTGCCTTTAAAGATTACTGAACCCATAGATGACCGTCAAATGGTCGTCAAGTGCTCAGCGAGTGGAACTACTCCATCAGCACCTCCACGGGGAAAACCCCAAGTAAAGCCCAAGATCAAAAGGAACAAGAGTCTGAAAGAAAAGAGCATCTCAACTAGGGAAACCAGGAGCAAGACGGTGAAGCCAGCTGCAAACACAAGGAGCAAGTCGAAAATTTGAATTAAGTTGTTGGGAAATGTTTGTGTTGTCAATTTGAGGGCGAGTCGATCGCTTAAAACTTGGTAGATTTGTATTAAGATGTTGGCATCTTAAAACTTGATAGATTTGAGCTACTGTGAAAAGTTATCAGTTGTAATAATGTTGCTTCTACTTTGGTTTCTTATTTGAGTCGGAATTCAAATTTCCATCAAAATTTGAATTTAAATCAATATTTGAATTGGGCCAAAATTAGGATTCGAGCCAAAGTTGAAGTTGAACATTGGAGGTTCATTGCTCTATGCGGTGTATTTGATCGAGCATTTGAAGTCCAATGTTCGTAGGTGAACAGTCCGAATGAGAAATGTGCTAGAAACGAGCTCGAAAGCTAGGGTAAACAGCCCTATTTGAAATCAAGTTTTTTTTGACCTTTCCTAAATGAGACATATATATTTTTATTAACACTTGTTCCATATATATAGGGTAAAAATGAAGTCTCACTATTTATTGATTAATATTCATATTACTATATTTTTTTGAAAAAATATGCTTTTAATTCAAAACCGTCAAATAACACGTTTTAGATATGAAAATGAAAAAGTAAGTTCAGATCCTTCTTATTCACTCCAAAATGAAGCTATGGAAATTTTCTGATTTTTTTTCAAACCCTAAACCCTCTCTCCCTATTCTACGAACTCCGAACATGTTCATAGGTGATAGCTCATTTGTGTGAAGCCTTTTTCATGAAAATGACCTACACCAAGTTTATATTTTTTTTCTCATAACCTTGTCACATATGACGGCTATGTGCGCAAGAATTACAACATTTTGATTTTTTTTTTAATTTTTAGAAACATTTGAACTTGATTTCGATAGATCACTTCAAAACATGATTTTTCAAAAAAAACACCCCTATACCTAGTTCATATTTTTTATGGTAACTAGGTCTCATAAACGGACGAACTACGTTTGTTTTATGTTTTTGCGATTTTTCTAATTTAGTTATGGACATTTGAAATCTGGTCAAACCCTAATAACCCCGTTGACTCGCTCATAACCCCGCAGAAATGCTCCAAACCCTAGCCTCGAACGTCCGCCGCCGGATCCTACCAAGCGCCAAACACCACCCATCAGATGTGGGGCAGGCATGCGCGATCCGCGTGATGCATCCTGAATGGCTACTGCACTGTCCTTCTCGGGTTTTTACGATTTGCCCCACTTTACATATGAAATTGTATTTTTCGCACATGACCACCACATGTCAGTGTTAAGAGTTGGTTCAAATATTCAAACTGCAAAATACAATGTGGAAAATCGTCAATATAGCTTCCCCTTCTCCTCTTATCCATCTGACAGACAAAGGCATCGAGCAGATCGAGCAATTCCTCTGTTTCTTTCCCCCATCTTCTCGTTCTTCTTCCTCTCGAGCAATTCCTCTATTTCTTCCTCTCGGGCGATATGTCGACCTCCTCGTCAGCCCCCCATTCCACGTGGCCGGTGTATGGTCCAGTGCCGATGACTCGATGCACTGACTGCCCACGGACTGCGCCACTGAAGCGGTTGACTTTGAAGGAGGAGAAGAATGGGAACTTTGGGCGCGAGTTTGTCAAATGCGAGAGCAAGCCAGAGGGGCAGGTTAGATCTGAGTTTTCGTCGCATCCTTTATCTCTAATTTCTCAAAAAATCTGTCAGATTTGGATTTAGGTTACATGATTTCGTTTTCAGATCGTGAAGAAATGCCACCATTTCGAGTGGATGGATGATTACATCCAGAGGCTTCAAGGGTTGGGCTTGCTGGATTCAAGGGGGAATGCAATCCGTGAGTTCAATCTGCCCCATGACAGTGTCGCTCCGGCAGCAGCAGCGCGTCCGGAATACCCGACGGTGGTAGATGTCGAACTGAAGACGGAATTGAAGAAGATGAACAAGAACTTCAAGCAGTTGATTGAGTTGAAGAAGCAATCCAATCTGATAGCTTTAGGAATACTTGCTCTAGGAATTTTTTACTTGATGGCCATCTCTCGTTAGAGATATTTGTCTACTATTGTTGCCACTGTTTAGCAATCCAAGTCTGTTTATCTCAAATGCAACTCTGTTTAGTGCAACTGTCGATCTCTGAATGTATGCAGTTTACTGTTAAGTTTCGACACTTTCAGTTTTGGCAGAAGACAACTACCAGTTTAGTGATAGGATTATTTTGTTAGCTAATAACCTTGAGTGTTGGATCATACCCTAGCTCGTCAGATGACAGTAAGCAGTACTTGAGCATCACAAGGGATATACATCAAGTTCATCTCTTCTCTCTCGCACTTGCCAAACTTTTATCCTCGAGTTCGTCAGTTCTTCTAGAAAAAAACCTAGTTCGCGGGCCCAAAGAGAATCAAGCTGCAATAGACCCACAAAGGATAAATGAGGCCCAGAAACAAGCGATGTTTCTTTTTTTGTTTAGGAACGATTGCTTTGTTCTTTTTTGTTTCTGATTTCTTTTTTCATTAATTTGATTGCCCAATCTCTTCTATCTTATTGAGGAATTTTTTTGGCTTTCCTTTATGGGTCCCTTCATTTTTTAGAATCAAAGTATTTGCAAACCGCAGTATTATTATGCCTAGCGAACCAATACTTCATGATTGGAAAAAGAGGTCCAACCCTCTTTTTTATATACTTCAAACATAGTGTAGTTAAAACTACACTTTTGACTAAAGCCAAACATCTCAAAGTATTTGATACTTCAATATTTCTGAAAACCAAAGTATTCTTGGAATACCTAAAAAATACAGAGCTCTCAAACCAAAGCCGTGTACAAATGTACAATATGTTCTTATTTTTAGAAGGCATCTATAAACACATCATTTTTAGTTAGTTTGGTTAATTTTTCCCACGCCAATTAGCCGTGTCTAAACTTGGGACAAACAAAATACAAACATAACAAAGCATTAATATAACACACATAACTTAACTTAGATAGGGTTGCTAGGGCAACATAAGTTCTTACATATAACACGACAGCGATAGATAATAATAATTAACCTTACATAGATAGGGTAGCTAGCTCGGGCAACACACACACCAAACTCACACTACATAGTAGATAGGGTAGCTAGGGCAACACCGCCATGTCTTCACCGTCGTCTTCACCTTAACCGCCGGCTTCACCGTCTTCTTCGCCGCTGGCTTCAGTACTGCTCCTCCTCAAGGCCGTTGTCGCCGAGGTAGTACGGGAGGCTGTGCATGCGGTTGCGAGCGGGGAAGACGCTCTCGAAGTCGGTGAAGATGTTATAGGTGGTGAATGCGATGAACTCGCACCCACACCAATACACCTTGCCGAGCAGGTAGTAGGCATCGAACCTGTTGGTGAAGTGGACGACGAGCCCTACCATTGGAGCGTTGGCGTGGGGACGCTGCTCCACGAGGTTGAACATGGGCGGCGAGCCCGCCGGGAGATGGTGGAAGCCCGCATGGAGGAACCCCCGTGCAAGCTCAGTGCTACCCCTCCAGCGTGAGAACGCCCACACGCGGAGCGATGCCTCAACGACGATGTTGGCGGGGTATCGCCATTCCGGCACGGTGGGCGGCTCTTGGAACGTCGGCCCGTTGTACTGCATCTTGCTCGCTTCGCTGAGTGGAACAGCTTTGGCTTTTGGGGGAAGAAGAGAAGTGGGAGGCGCAGATGGATCTGTAGAAGAAGAGGCAATGAAGGGCGGTTTAAATAGCCGGGGGATACAAAGTGGGTACACGCGCAAACGACGTAGATCGTGACTCAGTGCATGCGTGAACCGATGCGATCATCAATGTGTGAACGTGCATCGATGCGAGCGTGCTTTGCGTGCTCTGCGTTGGCGGCTGCCTGCCTCCCCCTTCTGCGTGCTCTGCGTTGGCAGCTGCCTGCCTCCCATTCACGAGCATGCATGCAGCCTGCCCCTTCTGCCACCGACATATGGACGCGAGCGGCAGCTGTGCGGCGTGAACCGATGCCTTGACATATGGACGCAAGTGTGCGTGCAGCCTGCCCCTTCTGCCACCGGCACGTATGCCTGCGACGCGTGAAATGACGCTGCGGAGCGACTGAATCCACCGGCAACCATGCGGCACGGATCTATGCGTGCGTGTCGGCGTGCATGCATGTGATTAGGTCTAGGTCACTAGATGCGTGCGTGGCGGTGTTCTCATGCATAGCAGGCTACATCGATGCCAAAGCCGGGCATGCATAGCAGGCTGCATCCATCGATAGCAGGCTTTTTCAATTTATTACCAACAAACTAACGGGCCCGTCCTATGAACACAAACAAGGCCCAACCAGCAAAGCCACAACCACAGTCAACAGAGTCCAACGTGGCCCCACAAGTCAGTTAACGGCCAAGACGGCAAACGTCTGTTATGAACATTTGTGAGAGTTTCAGCTAAGGGAGTGGGGAAAAGTGAGCAAAAGTTTGAAGCGTGGGGAAAACTGAGCACAACTAAGGAATTGGGGGCACAGATGGAATAAGCCATAAAAGATATTACTCATATAAATAGAACAACCATTATTCTCAGATTTAAATGAATAACCGTCTCGCATCAAACAATATCCAGATATAATGTTCATGCTCAACGCCGGCACCAAATAACAATTATTTAGGTCTAAAACTAATCCCGAAGGTAGATGTAGAGGTAGTGTGCCGACCGCGATCACATCGACTTTGGAACCATTTCCCACGCGCATCGTCACCTCGTCCTTAGCTAATCTTCGCTTAATCTGCAGCCCCTGTTTCAAGTTGCAAATATTAGCAACAGAACCAGTATCAAATACCCAGGTGCTACTGCGAGCATTAGTAAGGTACACATCAATAACATATATATCACATATACCTTTGTTCACCTTGCCATCCTTCTTATCCGCCAAATACTTGGGGAGTTCCGCTTCTAGTGACCAGTCCCTTTGCAGTAGAAGCACTCAGTCTTAGGCTTAGGTCCAGACTTGGGCTTCTTCACTTGAGCAGCAACTTGCTTGCCGTTCTTCTTGCAGTTCCCCTTCTTCCCTTTACCCTTTTTCTTGAAACTGGTGGTCTTGTTGACCATCAACACTTGATGCTCCTTCTTGATTTCTACCTCCACAGCTTTTAGCATTGCGAAGAGCTCAGGAATCGTCTTATCCATCCCTTGCATATTATAGTTCATCACGAAGCTCTTGTAGCTTGGTGGCAGTGATTGAAGAACTCTGTCAGTGACACTATCAACAGGAATATTAACTCCCAGTTGAGTCAAGTGGTTGTGATACCCAGACATTTTGAGTATATGTTCACTGACAGAACTATTCTCCTCCATCTTGCAGTTGTAGAACTCATTGGAGACTTCATATCTCTCAATCCGGGCATTTGCTTGAAATATTAACTTCAACTCCTGGAACATCTCATATGCTCCATGACGTTCAAAAGGTCGTTGAAGTCCCGGTTCTAAGCCGTAAAGCATGGCACACTGAACTATCGAGTAGTCATCAGCTTTGCTCTGCCAGACGTTCATAACATCTCGTGTTGCTCCTGCAGCGGGTTTGGCACCTAGCGGTGCTTCCAGGACGTAATCCTTATGTGCAGCAATGAGGATAATCCTCAAGTTACAGACCCAGTCCGTGTAATTGCTACCATTATCTTTCAACTTTGCTTTCTCAAGGAACGCATTAAAATTCAACGGAACAACAGCACGGGCCATCTATCTACAACAGCATAGACATGCAAAATACTATCAGGTACTAAGTTCATGATAAATTAAAGTTCAATTAATCATATTACTTAAGAACACCCACTTACACAGGCATCCCTCTAATCATCTAAGCGATCACGTGATCCATATCAACTAAACCATGTCTAATCATCACGTGAGATGGAGTAGTTTTCAATGGTGAACATCACTATGTTGATCATATCTACTATATGATTCACGCTCGACCTTTCGGTCTCAGTGTTCTGAGGCCATATTTGCATATGCTAGGCTCGTCAAGTTTAACCTGAGTATTCTGCATGTGCAAAACGGGCTTGCACCCGTTGTATGTGAACGTAGAGCTTATCACACCCGATCATCACGCGGTGTCTAGGCACGACGAACTTTCACAACGGTGCATACTCATGAGAACACTTATACCTTGAAATTTAGTGAGAGATCATCTTATAATGCTACCGTCGATCTAAGAAAAATAAGATGCATAAAAGATAAACATCACATGCAATCAATATAAGTGATATGATATGGCCATCATCATCTTGTGCATGTGATCTCCATCTCCAAAGCACTGTCATGATCACCATCGTCACCGGCTTGACACCTTGATCTCCATCAAAGCATCATTGTCGTCACGCCAACTATTGCCTCCACGACTATCGCTACCGCTTAGTGATAAAGTAAAGCAATTACATGGCGATTGCATTTCATACAATAAAGCGGCAACCATATGGCTCCTGCCAGTTGCCGATAACTGTGTTACAAAACATGATCATCTCATACAATAAAATTTAGCATCATGTCTTGACCATATCACATCACAACATGCCCTGCAAAAACAAGTTAGACGTCCTCTACTTTGTTGTTGCAAGTTTTACGTGGCTGCTACGGGCTGAGCAAGAACCGTTCTTACCTACGCATCAAAAACCACAACACGGTATAGTGATTGCTTTTTGATCTTCAGAAAGAATCCTGTTCATTGAATCCGATTCAACTAAAGCTGGAGAGACAGACACCCACTAGCCACCTGTGTGCGAAGCACGTCGGTAGAACCAGTCTCGCGTAAGAGTACGCGTAATGTCGGTCTGGGCCGCTTCATCCAACAATGACGTTGAATCAAGAATCAACTAGTGACGGCAAGCAATATGTATATACCCATGCCCACAACTCCTTTGTGTTCTACTCGTGCATATGACATCTACGCATAAACCTAGCTCTGATGCCACTGTTGGGAAACATAGTAATTTAAAAAAAATCCTACGCACACGCAAGATCATGGTGATGCAAAGCAACGAGAGGGGAGAGTATCGTCCATGTACCCTCGTAGACCATAAGCGGAAGCGTTATGAGAACGCTGTTGATGTAGTCGTATGTCTTCATGATCCGACCGACCCAAGTACCAAACGTACGACACCTCCGAGTTCAGCACAAGTTCAGCTCGATGATGTCCCACGAACCCCGATCCAGCAGAGCTTTGCGGGAGAGTTTCGTCAGCACAACGGCATGATGACAGTGATGATGTTGCTATCGACGCAGGGCTTCGTGATACGTCTCCAACGTATCTATAATTTTTGATTGCTCCATGCTATATTATCTACTGTTTTGGACTATATTGGGCTTTATTTTCCAATTTTATATTATTTTTGGGACTAACCTATTAACCGGAGGACCAGCCCAGAATTGCTGTTTTTTGCCTATTTCACTGTTTTGAGAAAACGAAATATCAAACAAAGTCCAAACGGAATAAAATCTTCGGGAACGTGATTTTCTCACCAAACGCGATCCATGAGACTTGGACCCTGCTCCAAGGAACAAAAGAGGCGGTCACGAGGGTGGGGGGTGCCCCCCCTAGGGCGCGCCCCCTGCCTCGTGGGCCCCTCATTGCTCCTCCGGCGTACTTCTTCCTCCTATATATACACACGTACCCCCAAACAGTCAGAACAGGAGCCAAAAACCTAATTCCACCACCGCAACTTTCTGTATCCACGAGATCCCATCTTGGGGCCTGTTCTGGAGCTCCGCCGGAAGAGGGCCGTCATCACGGAGGGCTTCTACATCATCATAGCCTCTCCGATGAAGTGTGAGTAGTTTACCTTAGACCTTCGGGCCCATAGTTAGTAGCTAGATGGCTTCTTCTCTCTCTTTGAATCTCAATACAAAGTTCTCCCCCTCTCTTGTGGAGATATATTCGATGTAATCTTCTTTTTGCGGTGTGTTTGTTGAGACCGATGAATTGTGGGTTTATGATCAAGTCTATGTATGAATAATATTTGAATCTTCTCTGAATTCTTTTATGTATGATTGGTTATCTTTGCAAGTCTCTTCGAATTATCCATTTGGTTTGGCTAACTAGATTGGTAGTTCTTGCCATGGGAGAAGTGCTTAGCTTTGGGTTCGATCTTGCGGTGTCCTTACCCAGTGACAGAAGGGGCAGCAAGGCACGTATTGCATCGTTGCCATCGAGGATAACAAGATGGGGTTTATTTCATATTGCATGAATTTATCTCTCAACATCATGTCATCTTGCTTAAGGCGTTACTCTGTTTTTAACTTAATACTCTAGATACATGCTGGATAGCGGTCGATGAGTGGAGTAATAGTAGTAGATGCAGAATCATTTCGATCTACTTGTCATGGACGTGATGCCTATATACATGATCATGCCTAGATATTCTCATAACTATGCTCAATTCTGTCAATTGCTCAACAGTAATTTGTTCACCCACCGTAGAATACTTATGCTCTTGAGAGAAGCCACTAGTGAAACCTATGGCCCCCGGGTCTATTCTCATCATATCAATTTCCATCACTTTAATCTTGTTTTGCTTTTTTACTGTGCCTTTACTTTTTACTTTGCATCTTTATACCAAAAATACAAAAAATATTATATCTATCAGATCTCACTCTCGTAAGTGACCGTGAAGGGATTGACAACCCCTAATTGTGTTGGTTGCGAGTAGCTATCGCTTTGTGCAGGTACGAGGGACTTGAGCGTGGCCTCGTACTGGATTGATACCTTGGTTCTCAAAAACTAAGGGAAATACTTACGCTACTCTGCTGCATCATCCCTTCCTCTTCGAGGAAAACCAACGCAAGATCAAGATGTAGCAAGAAGGATTTCTTGCGCCGTTGTCGGGGAGTCTACGCAAAAAGTCAACATACCAAGTACCCATCACAATCCCTATCTCTCGCATTACATTATTTGCCATTTGCCTCTCGTTTTCCTCTCCCCCCAATTCACCCTTGCCGTTTTATTCGCCCTCTCTCTCTATCCTCCCTCTCTATTTGCCTCTTTTTGCCCGCTTGCTTTTTGTTTGCTTGTGTGTTAGATTGCTTGTTTGTCGTGATGGCTCAACCAAGATTTGGTGATCTCCACCTCAAAAGGATAGAGGAGATCGAAACCAACGTTAGGAAGCTTATGGTTTTGCAATTTGAGCATAATAATTTCTTTAGAAACGAGCTTAAGGAACAAAAAAGTTTTATGAGTTATATGAATAAAGATCTAGATGATATGTCTAAAGAATTTGATGGTATAAGATCCCAAATTGCTCGTCTAGAAAAGATGACTGCTGAAGTTTCGGATATACAAGCCACCTTAGTTAATAAGATGGCTACTAAACCGGATTCCTATGAAAATCAAGATGAAGATCTAAAAGTTATTGATGTGACCCCTATTAAATCTTTGTTTTGCAATATGAATCTTGATGAAACTGAATATGATCTTCCTTTACCTAGAAGGCGTTCTAAAAATTCGGAGTATTTAGATCTTAATGATGAAATTAATGAAAGTGGGATTGAAAGAAATAAAAATCTAGATGTTGCTAAACCCACTATATTGGATTTCAAGGAATTTAATTATGAAAGTTGCTCTTAATTGATTGTATTTCCTTGTTGCAATCCGTACTAAATTCTCCACATGCTTATAGTCAAAATAAAGCCTTTACCGAGCATATTATTGATGCCTTGATGCAATCTTATGAAGAAAAACTTGAGTTGAAAGTTTCTATCCCTAGAAAACTCTATGATGAGTGGGAACCAACTATTAAAATTAAAATTAAAGATCATGAGTTTTATGCTTTGTGTGATTTGGGTGCTAGTGTCTCTACTATTCCCAAGACTTTGTGTGATTTGCTAGATTTCCGTAATTTTGATGATTGCTCTCTAAACTTGCACCTTGCAGATTCCACTATTAAGAAACCTATGGGAAGGATTAATGATGTTCTTATTGTTGCAAATAGGAATTATGTGCCCGTAGATTTCATTGTTCTTGATATATATTGCAATCCTTCTTGCCCTATTATTCTGCCAATTTCTGCAACATTCTTAATTCTTTCTTCTACCATTAATTGACATGTGCTCTGTCAAAAATAGAAAAGATTAATTCCATAAGAGAAAACAAGTTATGCTCTCTTTCTCTCTAGAACCAAAGATGGCAATACCTAGATCTATCCTCGCTTTTACCTAGCTAGGGGCGTTAAACGATAGCGCTTGTTGGAGGCAACCCAATTTTACTTTTATTCCTTGCTTTTTTGATCCTGCTTAGTAATAAATAAATATTAGCCTCTGTTTTGGTTGTGTTTTTGTGTTTAATTAGTGTTCGTGCCAAGTAGAACCGTATGGGAAGACTTGGGGAAAGTCTTGTTGAACTTGCTGTAAAAAATAGAACTTTAGCGCTCACAAGAACTGCTGTCATTTTTATTTGGAGAGCGCTATTAGTTAATTCTTTTTTGCAGATGATTAATAGATAAATTTCTCACGTCCAGAAATTTATTTTAGAATTTTTGGGGTTCCAGATCTTGCGCTAGCTACAGATTACTACAGACTGTTCTGTTTTTGATAGATTCTGTTTTTCGTGTGTTGTTTGCTTATTTTGATGAATCTATGGTCAGTAAAATAGTTTATAATCCATAGAGAAGTTGGAATACAGTACGTTTAACACCAATATAAATAAAGAACGAGTTCATTACAGTACCTTGAAGTGGTATTTTGTTTTCTTTCGCTAACGGAGCTCACGAGTTTTCTATTTTGAGTTTTGTGTTGTGAAGTTTTCAAGTTTTGGGTGAATTCTTTTGATGGATCATGGAACAAGGAGTGGAAAGAGCCTAAGCTTGGGTATTCCCATGGCATCCCCAAGATAATCCAAGGACACCAAAAAGTAAAAGCTTGGGGATGCCCCGGAAGGCATCCTCTCTTTCGTCCACTTCCATCGGTAACTTACTTGGAGCTATATTTTTATTCACCAACATGATATGTGTTTTGCTTGGAGCGTCTTGTATTATTTGTGTCTTTGTGTCTTAGTATGCCACAATCATCCTTGCTGTACACACCTTTTTAGAGAGACATACATGAATTAAAATTTGGTTTGGCCAACTAGATTGGTAGTTCTTGCCATGGGAGAAGTGCTTAGCTTTGGGTTTGATCTTGCGGTGTCCTTACCCAGTGACAGAAGGGGTAGCAAGGCACGTATTGCATTGTTGCCATCGAGGATAACAAGATGGGGTTTGTTTCATATTGCATGAATTATCTCTCTACATCATGTCATCTTGCTTAAGGTGTTACTCTGTTTTTAACTTAATACTCTAGATGCATGTTGGATAGCGGTCGATGAGTGGAGTAATAGTAGTAGATGCAGAATCGTTTAGATCTACTTGTCATGGACGTGATGCCTATATACATGATCATGCCTAGATATTCTCATAACTATGCTCAATTCTGTCAATTGCTCAACAGTAATTTGTTCACCCACCGTAGAATACTTATGCTCTTGAGAGAAGCCACTAGTGAAACCTATGGCCCCGGGTCTATTCTCATCATATCAATCTCCATCACTTTAATCTTGTTTTGCTTTTTACTTTGCCTTTACTTTTACTTTGCATCTTTTATACCAAAAATACCAAAAATATTATATCTATCAAATCTCACTCTCTTAAGTGACCGTGAAGGGATTGACAACCCCTAATTGCGTTGGTTGCGAGTAGCTATCGCTTTGTGCAGGTACGAGGGACTTGACCGTGGCCTCCTACTGGATAGATACCTTGGTTCTCAAAAACTGAGGGAAATACTTACGCTACTCTGCTGCATCATCCCTTCCTCTTCAGGGAAAACCAACGCAAGCTCAAGACGTAGCACTTCGCCTAAGCACTGCTACGATATGATCGAGGTGGATTATGGTGGAGGGGGGCACCGCACACGGCTTGGAACAATCAACTTGTGTGTCTTGGGGTGCCCCCCGCCCCCGTATATAAAGGAGTAAGGGGGGAGGCCGGCCAACCTTGGTGCGCCCCAAGGAGAGGAGGAATCCTCCTCCTAGTAGGAGTAGGATTCATCCTTTCCTAGTCCTACTAGGAAGGGGGGAGGGGAAAGGAAAGATAGGGAGAGGGAGAGGGAAAGAGGGTTCGTGCCCCCTCCCCTAGTCCAATTCGGACTCCTCATGGGAGGGGGCGCGCCACCTCCTGGGCTGCTGCTCTCTCTCTCCCCTCAGGCCCACTAAGGCCCAATACTTCCTCGGGGGTTTCCCGTAACCCCTCCCGCACTCCGGTTTTCTTTGAAACCATCCGGAACACTTCCGGTGTTCGAATATAGCTGCCCAATACCATTTCGAGACTCCTCGTCATGTCCGTGATCACATCCGGGACTCCAAACTACCTTCGGTACATCAAAACACATAAACTCATAATACCGATCGTCACCGAACTTTAAGCGTGCGGACCCTACGGGTTCGAGAACTATGTAGACATGACCGAGACTTGTCTCTGGTCAATAAACAATAGCGGAACCTGGATGCTTATATTGGTTCCTACATATTCTACGAAGATCTTTATCGGTCAAACCACATAACAACATACGTTGTTCCCTTTGTCATCGGTATGTTACTTGCCCGAGATACGATCGTCGGTATCCTTATACCTAGTTCAATCTCGTTACCGGCAAGTCTCTTTACTAGTTCCGTAATGCATCATCCCACAACTAACTCATTAGTCACAATGCTTGCAAGGCTTATAGTGATGTGCATTACCGAGAGGGCCCAGAGATACCTCTCCGACAATCGGAGTGACAAATCCTAATCTCGATCTATGACAACTCAACAAGTACCATCGGAGACACCTGTAGAGCACATTTATAATCACCCAGTTACGTTCTAACGTTTGGTAGCACATGAAGTGTTCCTCCAGTACTCGGGAGTTGCATAATCTCATAGTCATAGGAACATGTATAAGTCATGAAGAAAGCATGTGGCGACCCGACCCGAACGGATCAAGTCTACTATGCTCCGGTGTCATCCCTCGATCAGTAATGCTGACACCACACAGTACATCGAAGGATTTATAGTAGAGTGCCAATCACACACTTATTACATTATTGTCTCAAAGAGAACTTATTACAATAAATATGGCTTAAGGCCATCTAGTAACGATAACAGCGGAAGACTCGGAAGATAAATGGGTCCATCAACTCCAACGGCATCACTGAGTATAGAACCACGACCTAAAAGCACCTTACTCGTCGTCTGAAAAGTCTGCAACATGAGAAGTTGCAGCCCGAAAACGGGTCAGCACATGGAATATGCTAGCAATGTAACACATAGAGAGTAATGGAATGAAACAGCTATACTATATGCATATATGGCTGGTGGAAAGCTCTATGGTTACAGTTTTGCGTAAAGCCAGTTTTTCCCTACTGCAAAGGAATAAATTTATTTAACTATCATGGTGGTTGTTAAACATCGAGAATGGTTGACAGCATTCCGATCCCAATTAAGTGAATAATTAAAACCCAACAACATTAATTAGAAGTAACATGTTGGGATTCACATGATATTCAAGTACTAGATACTCAAGTTGTCCATAACCGGGGACACGGCTAATCATGATTAGTTTATACACTCTGCAGAGGTTTGCGCACTTTTCCCCACATGACTCGATCGCCTCCGTTTGTTTTCTCGCACTACATGGTATTTGAGAAACGGATGACCGAAACATAGTCTTTCAGAAGCGCTAGCACCTTACATGTGGGGTAGACCGTACCACCTACAACCCCTACATCTGCTAGTCCACCCCGTAAGAGTTCGCACAACTTAGTCAACTATGCCAGAGCCCATAGTAGCATGTGGCTGCACACGGAAGTTTCTAGCATGAATTATCTTATGATCCCTTTGAGTCTGGGTGGCGGTCCAAAATAAAACAGGCAAGTCCTGATAGACATCAGGTGCCTCAATCCACCCAGATGTGTGTTTAAGTTGCCACCTTAGATAAACCATTAAAATTATCAACTCACATCTGTCATGGATATCACTCACCCAATCCACGTCTACTAGCATAGCATGGCATGATAAGCAACGTAGAAGTAACTCCCAAAGGTTTCATAATAATACAGGTGATAGGTACTACCTCATCTACTTCCCATCCCACAATTTAATTAGATCCTAATCATGCAATGTGTGAGGATTGAACTAATGCAATAAAACATGGGTTGTAGAAAAGGTATGATCAAAGTGTTACTTGCCTTGCTGATGATCCGCGAGACCTAGGGTTTCGAAGTAACAGGCGGCGCAATCCGGGTGATCTATCGCAGACAAACAACAAGCACACAATAAGTACTCATCTAATGCACAGGTAAAACTCGAACAAGAGAATGAACCAGAAAGTTCAACTTAAGAACTCCGGTTGCAAAGAAAGAACGAACCGAACAAAGCAACGGAAAACAAATGGCGGAAGAAAACAACTCGGTTCTAGCAAGTTGAAACTAGGTCAAATTTTACTGTAGCAAAACTTGTTCAAGTTGATTATACGGAACGGCGGTTTCGAAACGAAACTCCAGGCGCTTGAATCACCTGATTCCGATAAACGAGCGAGAAGAAAGACTAGAACTAAGATCGGATGAGATCGCGATCGCGGAATAAATCCGACGAAAAGGAAACGAAGAACGGTTAAACGAACGGACGTTCGTTAACCGGGAACAATCGGTGATCACGTTCGTTGAGACGAACGGTCCGAAAGAAGAACAAAAACCGATCTAGGGTTTCGGAAAAGACCGAAACAAAAAACGAAAGAAAACCGGAACGGTTTAGAAGAAAAACTGAACCGAGGGGAGAAAAAGAGACGCGGCGCGGGACAACCTCGGTGAGGCTCCGGCGAACAGCGGCGACGGCGGCTATAGGGCAGCGGCGGCGGCTATAGGACGGCGGCGGCGGGTGAGGGGCGTGGGGTGGGGCGCGGCTAAGGAGGAGAGGGGCTTGGGTTTGATGTGAGGAGAGGGGGGGTGGGGTGTATTTATATAGGTGGGGAGGGATTACTTGGGGTAGGGGGCAAGCAAAAGAGGGAAAACAAAACAAGGAAAGGGGGGGCTAACCGGCCTAAAGTCCCTCTAGGACTCGGCCTAGAGCGAGGGAGGCGGCAGCCTGGCGCTGCGCCTGGCGCGCGCGCTGGCTGGGGAGGCGGCCGGCTGGCTGGGCCTTTGGCCCGGCTGGCCTTGGTTCTTTTTTTAACTGGATTCGCGCGCAGAAAAACAAAAGAAAACTAAACTAAACGAATTCCAAAATTACTAAAGTAAATTTTCCCCGACTCCTAAAAATGAGTCGAACAAAATGAACTTTACTTCGGACCTAGAATGCAATTTTTGAAAACGCGCATTTTTCCCTATCCAAATAAAAGCAAACGAAACTCCGGCAAAACCAAAATTGACTTATTCATTAAATCTTCATTTTTCCTAACTTTGGGAAAGTCATATTATTCCCTCTCTCATTTTTTTGATATTGGAAAATAATTGAAGATGAAATAAATAAATCAAATGATCCTCTTTTTCAAAATTTGAGAAAACTCAAATATGAAAATAACGAAATCTCCAACTCTCCCCGTGGGTCCTTGAGTTGCGTGAAATTTCTAGGATCAACCAAAATGCATGAAAATATGATATGCATGATGATCTAGTGTATAACATTCCAAATTGAAAATTTGGGATGTTAGAAACCTACCCCCCTTAAGATGAATCTCGCCCTCGAGATTCGGGTTGGCTAGAAAATAGGTGAGGGTGGTCCTTGAGCAAATCTTCTTCTCTTTCCCAGGTGGCTTCATCCTCTGAGTGGTGGTTCCACTGAACTTTGCAAAACTTGATAACCTTGCTGCGGGTAACTCTGCAGGCATAATCGAGAATCTTGACTGGCTTCTCCTCATATGTTAAGTCATCCTTCAACTGAATCACTTCGAGTGGCACGGTATCTCTTAGCGGTACCACCGCCATCTCGGCATGACATTTCTTCAGCTGAGAAACATGGAATACATCATGAACTCCTGACAGTCCCTCTGGTAATTCCAACTTATAAGCGACTTCTCCCATACGTTGCAAGATCTTATACGGTCCAACGAAACGCGGTGCTAACTTTCCCTTAACTCCAAAGCACTTAACTCCTCGAAGTGGGGATACTCGAAGGTAAACTCTGTCTCCGGTTTCGTAAACTGTCTCCTTGCCTTTAGAATCTGCGTAGCTCTTCTGCCTGGACTGGGCTACCTTGAGCCTATCGCGAATCAACTTAACTTTCCGTTCAGACTCCTTAATCAAATCTGGTCCAAAGAATTGACGGTCTCCAACTTCGTCCCATGACAACGGTGTCCTGCACCTCCTTCCGTATAAAGCTTCAAAAGGTGCCATCTTCAAACTGGTTTGGTAACTGTTGTTATAAGAAAACTCCGCATACGGCAAGTTATCGTCCCAACTAGATCCATAATCTAGTGCACAAGCTCTTAGCATATCTTCCAAAATCTGATTGACTCTCTCGGTCTGTCCATCTGTCTGCGGATGAAAAGTTGTGCTGAACTCCAGTCTGGTTCCCAAAGTTTCATGCAACTGATTCCAAAACTTTGAGGTAAATTGAGTTCCTCTATTTGATATGATACTTCTCGGAACTCCATGCAAACAAATGATCCTAGTCATGTATATCTTTGCCAACTTAGCACTGGTGTAAGTGGTCTTAACTGGAATAAAATGTGCTACCTTTGTCAAATAATCAACTACTACCCATATCGAGTCATAGCCTGCTTTCGTCCTGGGTAGTCCTGTGATAAAATCCATGCCTATCTTAACCCACTTCCATTCGGGTATGGGCCATGGTTGTAACAATCCTGCTGGCTTCTGATGCTCTGCCTTTACTCTCTGACATACGTCACAAACTGCTACATATGCTGCAATATCCTTCTTCATTCCGGTCCACCAGAATGTTTCCTTCAAATCCAAATACATCTTGGTATTCCCTGGGTGAATCGAATACGGTGAATCATGTGCCTCTTGCAAAATCAACTTCCTGATCTCCGGGTCATTTGGCACATAAACATGGTCCTCAAACCATAAGGTATCGTGCTCATCCTCACGAAATCCCTTTACTTTTCCTTCGCTCAATTTCTCTTTTATAGCAGCAATCTCCTTGTCATATTTCTGAGCTTCTCTGATTTTATCCATCAATGTTGACTGAATCTCCAATGCTGCTACATAGCCTCTCGGAACTATTTCCAAACATAGCTCACGAAGGTTTTCTGCTAACTCCTTTGGTACTTCTCCCGTCATTAGAGTATTGACATGGCTCTTACGGCTCAATGCATCAGCTACTACATTAGCTTTTCCGGGATGGTAATGCAATCTCATGTCATAATCCTTGATGAGCTCCAACCATCTCCTTTGTCGGAGGTTCAACTCCTTCTGAGTGAAAATGTACTTCAAACTCTTGTGATCCGTGTACACCTCACAATGATTTCCAATGAGGAAATGTCTCCACGTTTCAATGCATGCACTACGGCTGCTAACTCCAAATCATGCGTGGCATAATTCAACTCATGAGGCTTCAGTTGCCGTGAAGCATACGAAACAACTCTCCCTTCCTGCATAAGCACTGCTCCAAGTCCTCAACGTGAAGTGTCGCAATACACCTCATAATCCTTGGTCTGATCTGGAAAAATCAATACTGGTGAGGTAACCAAGCGTTTCTTCAACTCCTGGAAACTAGCCTCACACTCCTCAGTCCATTTGAACTTAGTATCCTTCTTCAACAACTCCGTCATAGGCTTCGCAATCTTTGAGAAATTCTCAATAAATCTCCGGTAGTATCCTGCGAGTCCAAGAAAACTCCGGATCTCTCCAACTGTCGTTGGTGATTCCCATTCGGTTACGGTCTCAACCTTAGTGGGGTCAACTTCTATACCTTCTCCGGATATAACGTGTCCGAGGAATCCAACTTCCTTCAACCAAAACTCACATTTGCTGAATTTGGCGTATAACTAATGTTCCCTTAGTTTCTCCAAAACCAAACGCAAATGTTCCTTATGCTCCTCTTCATTCTTTGAATAAACCAGGATGTCATCAATGAACACTACGACGAACTTATCCAAAAACTCCATAAACACTTTGTTCATCAGGTTCATAAAATAGGCAGGTGCGTTAGTCAATCCAAATGACATAACGGTATACTCATACAGTCCATATCTCGTGGTGAATGATGTCTTAGGTATGTCCTGCTCCCGAATCTTCAATTGATGGTACCCTGATCGCAAATCGATCTTGGAAAACACTTTAGCTCCTTGCAACCGATCAAACAGATCGTTGATCATTGGCAGTGGGTACTTGTTCTTGATGGTTACTTCATTCAATCCCCGATAATCTACAACCATCCTTAATGATCCATCCTTCTTTTCCACTAGAAGTACGGGTGATCCCCAAGGCGAAGAACTTGGGCGAATGTAACCTTTATCCAATAACTCCTTAATCTGATTCTTAATTTCCACCAAATCCTTTGCTGGCATCCGGTACGGTCGCTTCGATATTGGGCCTGTACCTGGCAATAACTCAATCAAAAACTCAATGTCTCTATCCGGTGGCATGCCTGGTAATTCCTCAGGAAATACATCAGGAAAATCCTTTACCACTGGTACTTCTTCTTGCACAACTCCTGTTAGGCAGTTTACTTGTGTCCTGTTTGGCACATGCCGGGATACATACTTGATCCTTCTTCCTTCTGGTGTGGTAAGCAAAATTGACTTACTAGCGCAATCGATGTTTCCTCCATACATCGACAACCAATCCATGCCTAATATCACATCCAATCCTTGAGATTCCAATACTATTAGGTCTGAGGGAAACACATAGTTACCAATCCTTAATGGTAACCGATCACACCATCGTCTAGCCATAAACTCCGCTCCTTGTGAGCTTACTAACATGGGTGACCTAAGGGCTTGGGTTGGCAGGTTATATTTATCCACAAATCCCCTTGATATGTATGAATGCGATGCACCAGTACCAAAAAGTACGAGTGCGGTAAATGACTTAACCAGAAACTTACCGATTACTGCATCAGGCTGATCTTCAACCTCCTCCACATTAATGTGGTTCACCTGTCCCCTGTTGAAAGGGTTCGGCTTTTTCCCAGAGCTTCCATTGCCATTTCCATTCTGGCCTTCAGGACATTCATTGGCATAATGTCCGGTCTTGGAACACTTGAAGCAGGTGACTTGACTCAGGTCTCTCCTGGTTGGGGTCGATGGGATGGTACGGTTCTGGCCGTTGCTTCCTCCATTCCCATTACCATTCTTGTGGCCATTATGGTTGTGCGAGCTACCTCCTCCATGGGTGTGCTGAAACTAAAATCCCGGTTTAGGGGCAAAACGGGGCTTCTGCTGGGCTCCAGAGTTATACTTCCCCTGTCCATACTTCCTCTTACGGTTCTCAATCTGTTGTTGCTTCCCTTCAATCATGATGGCGCGATCTACCAACTCCTGGTAGTTGTTGAAACTCGCTACCATCAACTTCATGCTTAGTTCATCATTCAGTCCTTCTAGAAACTTCTCCTGCTTAGCAGCATCCGTAGCAACGTCATCTGGGGCATATCGTGCTAACTTGCTGAAATCGTCAACGTACTGGCCAACTGTCCTTCCTCGGCGTAAGTTGCGAAACTCACGCTTCTTCATGGCCATAGCTCCTGCTGAAACATGGGCAGTGCGGAAAGCTTGCTGAAACTGATCCCATGTGACAGTGTCAACTGGGTAAGTGGCTGTGAAATTCTCCCACCATGCTGCCGCGGGTCCGTCAAGCTGGTGAGCGGCAAACTTCACTTTCTCACCATCCGTGCATCCTGCGGTGGTCAACTCTCTTCCTATCTTGCGGACCCAACCGTCTGCTACTATCGGCTCGGTGCTACTAGAAAACACCGGCGGATTCAGTCTAAGGAAACGGGCTAAGTGGTCAACAGGTGGTGGTGGTGGTGGGTTGTTGTTGTTGTTCGGCTGGTTCTGGACTAACATCTGCATCAATTGATTCTGCTGCTGGATCAACTGAGTGAGTTCCGGTGGGAATCCATTGTCACGTCTCGGAGGCATCTGAGGGTTTAGAAAGGATGAGATATAAGAATAGAGGGGGTCTAAAGAGAAAACACTACCCCAATGCACATGAGCAAATGCACACAAAATCACTTCATCAATCAAACAAGGGCTTACAAACGCTCTAAAGCTATCGCAAAAGTGCTCGACTATATTGTGTTTACATGGGGGAATACTACTACTATCTGGTGGTCATCTAGAAATTTGAACCGGTGGAAGACTCCATGATATCTGCTCCAGCTTCGTCTTCAAAGTCGGGTTCACTTGGATCCGAATCGGTGTCGTCGATGATGATGTAGTTGTCTGGACATGCGACGTACTCGTCCTCCTCCTTGGATGCTAACTTCCTCTTGAGTTCTTCAATCTCCTGCTTAAGATCGCCATTGTGTCTCGCTAGAGCTATGATCTCGTCCATGTAGTCCTTGCGTGTAGACTTCAGTTCTCCTTCTAGCTCGATGATCCTTGCCTTCGCATTCTTCAACTCTATCATATCATTGCACATCTGGTTCTCGTGGCGTCGAATGTGCTGGTTTAACTCCTAGATGAAAGATGCAATGGATCTATCCTTCTTGGTGCTGACTAACTCCCATTGTTCATCTCGGCGTCCGCAAATCTGGTAGATAGTGTCCTTGAGGTCTTCTTGGTAAACTTCTCCAATGCGTCCTATGGTGATATGGGATGCCATGCTCTTCCCCAGACTCCAGGTTGGTGCATTGAAAACACTATCTATAGGCTTCGTGATTGGCGCGAATGTCCTTCCCGGAACGTGAGCTTGAATCTTCCAGCGCTCCTCTTCAGGCAGAGTGGCGTTGAAGGTTCCCGTGAAGCTTGGTAATCCAATGTTCAGGTATTTGGTGACTTCCTTTAGGTGAAATCCAAATGGTGTGCCTTCATCCGGTTGAGCATACTTAATCTTCGCGTTCGTCATCCTAAAAGGGTAGAAAATATGAGGAGTTAGAAAATGAGAAGAGAATGGTGATCTATGGCTTTAACTAGTGGTCGTGTCCTACAGTCAGCGTGTGCTTTGATACCATCTCTGTGGCGACCCGACCCGAATGGATCAAGTCTACTGTGCTCCGGTGTCATCCCTGGATCAGTAATGCTGACACCACACAATACATCGAAGGATTTATAGCAGAGTGGCAATCACACACTTATTACATCGTTGTCTCAAAGAGAACTTATTACAATAAATATGGCTTAAGGCCATCTAGTAAAGATAACAGCGGAAGACTCGGAAGATAAATGGGTCCATCAACTCCAACGGCATCACTGAGTATAGAACCACGACCTAAAAGCACCTTACTCATCGTTTGAAAAGTCTGCAACATGAGAAGTTGCAGCCCGAAAACGGGTCAGCACATGGAATATGCTGGCAATGTAACACATAGAGAGTAATGGAATGAAACAGCTATACTATATGCATATATGGCTGGTGGAAAGCTCTATGGTTACAGTTTTGCGTAAAGCCAGTTTTTCCCTACTGCAAAGGAATAAATTTATTTAACTATCATGGTGGTTGTTAAACATCGAGAATGGTTGACAGCATTCCGATCCCAATTAAGTGAATAATTAAAACCCAACAACATTAATTAGAAGTAACATGTTGGGATTCACATGATATTCAAGTACTAGATACTCAAGTTGTCCATAACCGGGGACACGGCTAATCATGATTAGTTTATACACTCTGCAGAGGTTTGCGCACTTTTCCCCACATGACTCGATCGCCTTCGTTTGTTTTCTCGCACTACATGGTGTTTGAGAAACGGATGACCGAGACATAGTCTTTCAGAAGCGCTAGCACCTTACATGTGGGGTAGACCGTACCACCTACAACCCCTACATCTGCTAGTCCACCCCGTAAGAGTTCGCACAACTTAGTCAACTATGCCAGAGCCCATACTAGCATGTGGCTGCACTTTCTAGCATGAATTGTCTTATGATCCCTTTGAGCCTGGGTGGCGGTCCAAAATAAAACAGGCAAGTCCTGATAGACATCAGGTGCCTCAATCCACCCAGATGTGTGTTTAAGTTGCCACCTTAGATAAACCATTAAAATTATCAACTCACATCTGTCATGGATATCACTCACCCAATCCACGTCTACTAGCATAGCATGGCATGATAAGCAACGTAGAAGTAACTCCCAAAGGTTTCATAATAATACAGGTGATAGGTACTACCTCATCTACTTCCCATCCCACAATTTAATTAGATCCTAATCATGCAATGTGTGAGGATTGAACTAATGCAATAAAACATGGGTTGTAGAAAAGGTATGATCAAAGTGTTACTTGCCTTGCTGATGATCCGCGAGACCTAGGGTTTCAAAGTAACAGGCGGCGCAATCCGGGTGATCTATCGCAGACAAACAACAAGCACACAATAAGTACTCATCTAATGCACAGGTAAAACTCGAACAAGAGAACGAACCAGAAAGTTCAACTTAAGAACTCCGGTTGCAAAGAAAGAACGAACCGAACAAAGCAACGGAAAACAAACGGCGGAAGAAAACAACTTGGTTCTAGCAAGTTGAAACTAGGTCAAATTTTACTGTAGCAAAACTTGTTCAAGTTGATTAGACGGAATGGCGGTTTCGAAAGAAACTCCAGGCACTTTAATCACCTGATTCCGATAAACGAGCGAGAAGAAAGACTAGAACGAAGATCGGATCTGAGATCGCGATCGCGGAATAAATCCGACGAAAAGGAAACGAAGAACGGTTAAACGAACGGACGTTCGTTAACCGCGAACAATCGGTGATCACGTTCGTTGAGACGAACGGTCCGTAAGAAGAACAAAAACCGATCTAGGGTTTCGGAAAAGACCGAAACAAAAAACGAAAGAAAACCGGAACGGTTTAGAAGAAAAACTGAACCGAGGGGAGAAAAAGAGACGCGTCGCGGGACAACCTCGGCGAGGCTCCGGCGAACGGCGACGACGGCGGCTATAGGGCGGCGGCAGCGGCTATAGGGCGGCGGCGGTGGGTGAGGGGCGCGGGGTGGGGCGCGGCTAAGGAGGAGAGGGGCTTGGGTTTGATGTGAGGAGAGGGGGGGTTTGGGGTGTATTTATATAGGTGGGGGGGATTACTTGGGGTAGGGGGCAAGCAAAAGAGGGAAAACAAAACAAGGAAAGGGGGGGCTAACCGGCCTAGAGTCCCTCTGGGACTCGGCCTAGAGCGAGGGAGGCGGCGGCCTGGCGCTGCGCCTGGCGCACGCGCTGGCTGGGGAGGCGGCCGGCTGGCTGGGCCTTTGGCCCGGCTGGCCTTGGTTCTTTTTTTTAACTGGATTCGCGCGCAGAAAAACAAAAGAAAACTAAACTAAACGAATTCCAAAATTACTAAAGTA
Organism: Triticum aestivum; assembly: GCF_018294505.1. NCBI lineage: Eukaryota > Viridiplantae > Streptophyta > Magnoliopsida > Poales > Poaceae > Triticum > Triticum aestivum. Next base: position 45,658,610 of record NC_057803.1, read on the forward strand.
AATTTTCCCCGACTCCTAAAAATGAGTCGAACAAAATGAACTTTACTCCGGACCTAGAATGCAATTTTTGAAAAAGCGCATTTTTCCCTATCCAAATAAAAGCAAATGAAACTCCGGCAAAACCAAAATTGACTTATTCATTAAATCTTCATTTTTCCTAACTTTGGGAAAGTCATATTATTCCCTCTCTCATTTTTTTGATATTGGAAAATAATTGAAGATGAAATAAATAAATCAAATGATCCTCTTTTTCAAAATTTGAGAAAACTCAAATATGAAAATAACGAAATCTCCAACTCTCCCCGTGGGTCCTTGAGTTGCGTGAAATTTCTAGGATCAACCAAAATGCATGAAAATATGATATGCATGATGATCTAGTGTATAACATTCCAAATTGAAAATTTGGGATGTTACAAAGCAATGGCAACAAACTAAACGATCATCGTGCTAAGCTAACGGATGGGTCAAGTCAATCACATCATTCTCTAATGATGTGATCCCGTTAATCAAATGACAACTCATGTCTATGGTTAGGAAACATAACCATCATTGATTCAACGAGATAGTCAAGTAGAGGCAAACTAGTGACACTATATTTGTCTATGTATTCACACATGTACTAACTTTCCGGTTAATACAATTCTAGCATGAATAATAAACACTTATCATGATATTTCCTTCAATAGGTTGCACTATCATTATTAACTTTGCATATTTTGGCTTCAATCTTATGAATATGTGTATCACTACGATCGAGATTCAATAAACCATTTACCTTGGGTGTATGACCACAGCAGGTTTACTCATGTAAACAGAATAACAATTATTCTTTGACTTAAATGAATAACCGTATTGCAATAAACATGATCCAATCATATTATGCTCAACGCAAACACCAAATAACATTTATATTAGGTTCAACACTAATCCCGAAGGTAAAGAGAGTGTGTGATGGTGATCTTATCAACCTTGGAATCATTTCCAACACACATCGTCACCTCGTCCTCAACTAGTCTTTGTTTATTTTGCAACTCCCGTTTCGATTTACTACTCTTAGCAACTGAACTAGTATCAAATACCGAGGGGTTGCTATAAACACTAGTAAAGTACACATCAATAGCATGTATATCAAATATAATTTTGTTCACTTTGCCATCCTTATTATCCGCCAAGTATCTAGGGCAGTTCCACTTCCAGTGACCATTCCCTTTGCAGTAGAAGCACTCAGTTTCAGGCTCAGGTCTAGCTTTGTGCTTCTTCACGGGACTGGCAACTTGCTTGCCATTCTTCTTGAAGTTCCCTTTCTTTCCCTTGCTCTTTTACTTGAAACTAGTGGTCTTGTCAAGCATCAACACTTGATGCTTTTTCTTGATTTCTACCTTCGCCAATTTCAGCATCGCGAAGAGCTTGGGAGTCGTTTCCGTTATCCCTTGCATATTATAGTTCATTACGAAGTTCTAGTAACTTGGTGATAGTGACTAGAGAACTTTGTCAATTACTATCTTATCTGGAAGATTAACTCCCACTTGATTCAAGCAATTGTAGTACCTAGACAATCTGAGCACATGCTCACTGGTTGAGCTATTCTCCTCCATCTTGTAGGCAAAGTACTGTCAGAGGTCTCATACCTCTCGACACGGGCATGAGTATGAAATATCAATTTCAACTCTTAGAACATCTTATATGCTCCGTGGCATTCAAAATGTTTTTGAAGTCCCGGTTCTAAGCCGTAAGGCATGGTGCACTAAACTATTAAGTAGTCATCATACCGAGCTTTGTCAAATGTTCATAACGTGTGCATGTGCTCCTGCAATAGGTCTGTCACCTAGCGGTGCATGAAGGACATAATTTTTCTGTGCAGCAATGAGGATAAACCTAAACCTCAGATCACGGACCTAGTCCGCATCATTGCTACTATCATCTTTCAACTTCTTTTTCTCTAGGAACATATCAAAATTAAACGGGAAGCTACATCGCAAGCTATTGATCTACAACATAGACATGCAATTACTATCAGGACTAAGTTCATGATAAATTAAAGTTCAATTAATCATATTACTTAAGAACTCCCACTTAGATAGACATCCCTCTAATCATCTAAGTGATCATGTGATCCATATCAACTAAACCATGTCCGATCATCACGTGAGATGGAGTAGTTTTCAATGGTGAACATCTCTTGTTGGGGAACGTAGTAATTTCAAAAAAAAAATCCGACGCACACGCAAGATCATGGTGATGCATAGCAACGAGAGGGGATAGTATCGTCTACATACCCTCGTAGACCGTAAGTGGAAGCGTTATGACAACGCGGTTGATGTAGTCGTACGTCTTCATGATCGACAGATCCTAGTACCGAACGTACGACACCTTCGCAATCTGCACACGTTCAGCTCGGTGATGTCCCCTGAACTCACGATCCAGTAGAGCTTCGAGGGAGAGTTTTGTTAGCACGACGGCGTGATGACGACGATGATGATGCTACCGGAACAGGGCTTCGCCTAAGCACCGCTACGATATAACCGAGATGGATTATGGTGGAGGGGGGCACTGCACACAGCTAAAAGATCAATGATCAACTTGTATGTCCATAGGGTCCCCCTCCCCCATATATAAAGGAGTGAAGGAGGGGGAGGGCCGACCCTCTCTATGGCGCGCCCTAGGGGAGTCCCACTCCCTCCGGGAGTAGGATTCCCCCTTCCAAGTAGGAGTAGGAGAGGAATGAAGGAGGAGAGAGGGAGGAAGGAAAGGGGGGTCGCCCCCCCTCCCAATTCGTATTGGGCTTGGGGGCGTGCCTCCCTCTTTTCCCTTCCCTCTCCTCTATTCCACTAAGGCCCAATAATTCCCATATACTCTCCGGGGGGTTCCGGTAACCTCCTGGTACTCCAGAAAAATGCCCGAACCACTCGAAACCATTCTGATGTCCAAACATATGCTTCCAATATATCGATCTTTATGTATCGACCATTCCGAGACTCCTCATCATGTCGGTGATCAAATCCGGGACTCTGAACTACCTTTGGTTCATCAAAACACATAAACTCATAATATCGATCGTCACCGCATGTTAAGCGTGCGGACCCTACGGATTCGAGAACTATGTAGACAGGACCGAGACTCTCTTCCGGTCAATAACCAATAGCGGAACCTGGATGCTCATATTGGTTCCTACATATTCTACGAAGATCTTTATCTGTCAAACCGCATAACTGTATATGTTGTTCCTTTTGTCATCGGTATGTTACTTGCCCGAGATTTGATCGTCGGTATCTCAATACCTAGTTCAATCTCGTTACCGGCAAGTCTCTTTACTCGTTCCGCAATGCTACATCCCGTAACTAACTCCTTAGCCAGATTGCTTGCAAGGATTATTGTGATGTACATTACCGAGAGGGCCTAGAGACACCTCTCCGACAATCGGAGTGACAAATCGTAATCTTGATCCATGCCAACTCAACAAACACCATCGGAGACACCTGTAGAGCACCTTTATGATCACCTAGTTACGTTGTGACATTTGGTAGCACACAAAGTGTTCCTCCGGTATTCGGGAGTTGCATGATCTCATAGTCATAGGAACATGTATACGTTATGGAGAAAGCAATAGCAACAAACTAAACGATCATCATGCTAAGCTAACAGATGGGTCTAGTCAATCACATCATTCTCTAATGATGTGATCCCGTTAATCAAATGACAACTCATGTCTATGGTTAGGAAACATAACCATCATTGATTCAATGAGCTAGTCAAGTAGAGGCAAACTAGTGACACTCTGTTTATCTATGTATTCACACATGTACTAAGTTTCCGGTTAATACAATTCTAGCATGAATAATAAACATTTATCATGATATAAGGAAATATAAATAACAACTTTATTATTGCCTCTAGGGCATATTTCCTTCATCTCTATGTTGACCATATCTTCTATATGATTCATGCTTGACCTTTCGGTCTCCAGTGTTCCGAGGCCATATCTGCATATGCTAGGCTCGTCAAGTTTAACCCGAGTATTCTGCGTTTGCAAAACTGGCTTGCACCCGTTGTATGTGAACGTAGAGCTTATCACACCCGATCATCACGTGGTGTCTCGGCACGACGAACTATAGCAACGATGCATACTCAGGGAGAACACTTATACCTTGAAATTTAGTGAGAGATCATCTTATAATGCTACCGTCGAACTAAGCAAAATAAGATGCATAAAGGATAAACATCACATGCACTCAATATAAGTGATATGATATGACCATCATCATCTTGTGCCTTTGATCTCCATCTCCAAAGCACCGTCATGATCACCATCGTCACCGGCTTGACACCTTGATCTCCATCGAAGCATCATTGTCGTCTCACCAACTATTGCTTCTACGACTATCGTTACCACTTAGTGATAAAGTAAAGCAATTACATGGCGATTGCATTTCATACAATAAAGCGACAACCATATGGCTCCTGCCAGTTGACGATAACTGTGTTACAAAACATGATCATCTCATACAATAAAATTTAGCATCATGTCTTGACCATATCACATCACAACATGCCCTACAAAAACAAGTTAGACGTCCTCTACTTTGTTGTTGCAAGTTTTACGTGGCTGCTACGGGCTGAGCAAGAACCATTCTTACCTACGCATCAAAAACCACAACGTGGTATAGTGATTGCTTTTTGATCTTCAGAAAGAACCCTATTCATTGAATCCGATTCAACTAAAGTTGCAGAAACTGGCACCCACCAGCCACCTGTGTGTGAAGCACGTCGATAGAACAAGTCCTGCATAAGCGTACGCGTAATGTCGGTCTGGGCCGCTTCATCCAACAATACCACCGAATCAAGAATCAACTAGTGACAGCAAGCAATATGTATATACCCATGCCCACAACTCCTTTGTGTTCTACTCGTGCATATAACACCTATGCATAAACCTGGCTCGGATGCCACTGTTGGGGAACGTAGTAATTTAAAAAAAATCCTACGCACACGCAAGATCATGGTGATGCATAGCAACAAGAGGGGAGAGTGTTGTCCACGTACCCTCGTAGACTGTAAGCGGAAGCATTATGACAACGCGGTTGATATAGTCGTACGTCTTAATGATCGACCGATCCTAGTACCGAAAGAACGACACCTCCGTGATCTGCACACATTCGGCTCGGTGACATCCCACGAACTCTTGATCCAGCTGAGTGTTGAGGGAGAGCTTCGTCAGCACGACGGCGTGATGACGGTGATGATGATGCTACCGTCACAGGGCTTCGCCTAAGAACTACGATGATATGACCGAGGTAGATTATGGTGGAGGGAGGCACCGCACACGCCTAAGGGATCAATGATCAACTTGTGTGTCTATGGGGTGCCCCCCTCCCCCGTATATAAAGGAGTGGAGAAGGGGGAGGGCCGGCCCTCTATGGCGTGCCCTGGAGGAGTCCTACTCCCTCCGGGAGTAGGATTCCCCTCTTCCCGATGACCCACAAGTATAGGGGATCTATCGTAGTCCTTTCGATAAGTAAGAGTGTCGAACCCAACAAGGAGAAGAAGGAAATGATAAGCAGTTTTCAGTAAGGTATTCTCTGCAAGCACTGAAATTATCGGTAACAGATAGTTTTGTGATAAGGTAATTTGTAACGGGTGATAACCCACAAGTATAGGGGATCGCAACAGTTTTTGAGGGTAGAGTATTCAACCCAAATTTATTGATTCGACACAAGGGGAGCCAAAGAATATTCTCAAGTATTAGCAGCTGAGTTGTCAATTCAACCACACCTAGAAACTTAATATCTGCAGCAAGTGGTAGCGGTAACAAAAGGTAACGGTAGCAAAAGTAATGTTTTTGGTATTTTGTAGTGATGATAGCAATAGCAACAGAAAAGTAAATAAGCGAAGAACAATATATGGAAAGCTCGTAGGCAATGGATCGATGATGGAGAATTATGCCGGATGTGGTTCATCATGTAACAGTCATAACCTAGGGTGACACAGAACTAGCTCCAGATCATTGATATAATGTAGGCATGTATCCAAACATAGTCATATGTGCTTATGGAAAAGAACTTGCATGACATCTTTTGTCCTACCCTCCAAGCTTAAACATTTGCTTGTCCTCAAGCAATTCAGTTGACAAACTGAAAGTGATAAAGAAAAACTTTTACAAACTCTGTTTGCTCTTGTTGTTGTAAATATGTAAAGCCAGCATTCAAGTTTTTAGCAAAGATTATAACTAACCACATTCGCAATAACGCATAGGTCTCAAGTTTACTCATATCAATGGCATAATCAACTAGCGAGCCATAATAATAAAACTCGGATGATAACACTTTCTCAAAACAATCATAATATGATATAACAAGGTGGTATCTCGCTAGCCCTTTCTGAGACCGCAAAACATAAATGCAGAGCACCTTTAAAGAGCAAGGACTGACTAGACATTGTAATTCATGGTAAAAGAGATCCAGTCAAGTCATACTCAATGTAAACTAACAATAATGAATGCAAATGCCAGCGATGCTCTCCAACTGGTGCTTTTTAATAAGAGGATGATGTAACACCCCGGATGTAACTTTCCAATTTGTACTCCAACTCTTGCCGTTTCCAGCGTTAAGTTATATTTATTTCCTCGGGTTCGAGTCTTTGTCTCCGTGTGTTGTTGTCGTCGTCATGCATCTCATATCATGTCATCATGTGCATTGCATTTGCATACGTGTTCGTCTCATGCATTCGAGCATTTTCCCCGTTGTCCGTTTTGCATTCCGGCGCTTCGTTCTCCTCCGGTGGTCATTTCTAGCTTTCTTTCGTGTGTGGGGATTAAACATTTCTGGATTGGACCGAGACTTGCCAAGCGGCCTTGGTTTACTACCGGTAGACCGCCTGTCAAGTTTCGTATCATTTGGACTTCGTTTGATACTCCAATGGTTAACCGAGGGACCGAAAAGGCCTCGTGTGTGTTGCAGACCAACACCCCTCCAATTTGGCCCAAAACCAACCTAACTCTGCTCCATCATCTAGAGCATTCAATCACGATCGCGTGGCCGAAAACCGCACCTCATTTGGACTCTCCTAGCTCCCTCTACCCCTATATATAGATCCCCACATTCCAAATCCCGGGCGAAACCCTAGAAATCGTCCCCGCGCCACGCCGGACAAAAATCCCGCCGCCGGACTTTGTCCGCCCCGCTGCCCACGCCAACCGGAAGGCGCCACGTGTCCCGCCGCCTCCCTCCGCCGCCGCAGCCCGGCGAGCCCGCAGTGGGCCCGCCCGGCCCATCCGCGCTGCCGCCGCCTCTCCGCCTCTCCGCCCGCACGCTACGCCGCTCCGCTGCCTCCCCGCTCCGTCCGCCGGCAGCCACCGCCGCCCGAGGCCGCCTAGTACCTCGCCTCGCCGCGGGCTGCCGCCTCCGCCGCGAGCCGCCATCGCCGGACCACGTCGCCGGCCCCGCCGCCTCCGCCCGCCCCGCGTCGCCCCGCCGGCCCCGCCGCCTCCTCCGGCCTCGCCCCTCGCCTTGGCCTCTCCCTCCGGCGCCGGCAAACAGGAGCTCCGGCGAGAGCTCCGGTGGACCTTGGATTGCGTGCCTGATCTAGATCCGGTTCGCGATGAACAGTAAACCCTAGAGGTTGATTTTTTCACCTAAGTCCCGAAATTCTCAGTCCATATGCACATGTTCGTAGCCCCGTAACTTTGCATCTGTAGCTCCGATTCATGCATATAGCATATCAAAATGTTCATCTCAGAGAGTACATCATTTCATTCCATTGCATAATTTTCATTTGTGTTCATCTTGATGCCCGAAATGCTGTTAGAAGAGGGCTACTTGAGTTAATTGTCAGATCTGCTACTCCGTTTAGCACTTTTGTCATTTTTGCCATGATTAATGTGTGCATGCTATGCCCTGATGCTCTACATGTGTTTTGTTAAGTGTTTTGTCATCTTTCCAGAGGTGCAACCCATGTATTTTTGTGATGTGTGTGGTGACTAGTGCAAGCTTGCAAAGTGGTGCACTTGCTAATTCTGATTTCAGGGACTTAGTAATTTCACTAAGTCCTGGAGCTGTTTATCTCATGATGCCATATGTTCATGTTGTTTCCTAGTGATCCGTGCCTCTTTTGAGGATGATCAGTAAGGATGTTTTGTTAATCTTGTAGTGCTCTATCCATCCATGTCTTTTTTGCAATTATGGAGCACCCTAGCTTGAGTCAATCGAGCTCTACTTTTGCTACTTTGTGAATCTGGACAGATTGTCAACTTGTTTGCAATTTTGCCGATGATGTTGTAGTTGATCCGTGCATGCTATGCTATTGTTCTTGCCATGTCTAGCTTGCATTTTTTGCCTTCTTGAAGGGTGTATGCTTGTCTTGACATGACTTGCACCGTAGTGAGTGCATCGAGCTCGTAAACATGCCTACTTGAGTTATATTTCAGCATGTGTCAATTTTTCACCAAGTCTGAAAACTGATTATGTTTTCGCTATGTTCACATGCTTGCAATTGTATTTTTTGATCCCTTTTGGCTCAAGGTCATTAAGGGACTTTTGTTAAGCTCTTTGAGTAGCTCCATTCCATGATTTATTTTGCCATGTTCAGGTCCTGTAGCATGTAATTTTGCTGCTCCGAAGAGGGCTACCTGATCTAAAATTCCAGACAAGTGTTAATTTCACTAAGTCTGAGATCTGTTTGTCATATGCATTTTTGCCATGCTTGTTTGAACCTGTTAATGGATGATTTGGCCGTAGCCCAGTGCTAGACTTTTGTTAAGCATCTTGTATGCATCCCTGCCATGTATTTTGTTGTCATGTTTGGGTGCTGTAGCATATTCATCTCATTGCATTTAGATGCCTACTTGCTGTAAATCGCAGACCGGTGTCATATTTGAATCGCTTGCCATTTCCAAACCGTAACTCCGATTCCGGCGTTCTTTATATCGTTTTCAAGTGATTTCATCTCATCTTTCCAGTGGCACACTTGGATTTCCAAGTTGAGGCCAGGTTCATGCATTTCCTGTCATATCTTGCATTTTGCATCCCGCATCGCATCCGGCATAGCATATCATCTTTGCATTGTGTTGTTTGAGTTTGCACGTGGTTGATTGTATCCTTGTTGCTTGTTTGTCTTGTTTGGGTAGAGCAGGGAGACAAGTTCGCTAACGAGGAGCCCGTTGAGTTTGCTTTTGAGGATCCAGTCAACTCTGACAACTGTGCAGGCAAGATGATCATACCCTCGAAATCACTACTATCTTTGCTATGCTAGTTTGCTCGCTCTTTTGCTATGCCAATGCTACGATGCCTACCACTTGCTTTCAAGCCTCCCAAATTGCCATGTCAAACCTCTAACCCACCATGTCCTAGCAAACCGTTGATTGGCTATGTTACCGCTTTGCTCGGCCCCTCTTATAGCGTTGCTAGTTGCAGGTGAAGATTGAAGGCCGTTCCTTGTGGGAACATTTATTTACTTGTTGGGATATCATTATATTGCTATGTTATCTTAATGCATCTATATACTTGGTAAAGGGTGGAAGGCTCGGCCTCTCGCCTAGTGTTTTGTTCCACTCTTGCCGCCCTAGTTTCCGTCATATCGGTGTTATGTTCCCGGATTTTGCGTTCCTTACGCGGTTGGGTTATAATGGGAACCCCTTGATAGTTCGCCTTAATTAAAGCTTTTCCAGCAATGCCCAACCTTGGTTTTACCATTTGCCACCTAGCCTTTTCTTTCCCTTGGGTTCTGCAGACTCAAGGGTCATCTTATTTTAAACCCCCCCGGGCCAGTGCTCCTTTGAGTGTTGGTCCACCTGTCAGCTGCCTCCGTATCAGCCCTCCCGAGAGGTTTTAGGGCTTGGCAGTGGCTCCGTATCATAAAACATGATGATTTCTTCTTTCTGATTTTTTTCTCATCGAAACTCAATATATGGAGGTGGAGTTGGAGTCGGAGAGGCAACAGGGGGCCCACGAGGTAGGGGGCGCGCCCTAGGGGGCAGGCGCGCCCCCCACTCTCGTGGCAAGGTGGTGGGGCCCCTGCATCCATCTTTTGCAGGTATTTTTCTTATTTTCTGAAAAGTCGCTCCGTGAAGTTTCAGGTCATTCCGAGAATGTTTGCTCCTGCACATAAATAACATCATGGTAGTTCTGCTAAAAATAGCGTCAGTCCGGGTTAGTTCCATTCAAATCATGCAAGTTAGAGTCCAAAACAAGAGCAAAAGTGTTTGGAAAAGTAGATACGTTGGAGACGTATCAACGGGTAACAAGTAATGAAAGTAAATGAGGTGCAGCAAGATGGCCCAATCCTTTTTGTAACAAAGGACAAGCCTGGAGAAATTCTTATATAAAGGAAAACGCTCCCGAGGACACATAGGAATTATCGTCAAGCTAGTTTTCATCACGTTCATATGATTTGTGTTCGGTACTTTGATAATTTGATATGTGGGTGGACCGGTGCTTGGGTACTGCCCTTACTTGGACAAACATCCCACTTATGATTAACCCCTATCGCAAGCATCCGCAACTACAAAAGAAGTATTAAGGTAAACCTAACCATAGCATGAAACATATGGATCCAAATCAGCCCCTTACAAAGCAACTTTTAAACTAGGGTTTAAGCTTCTGTCACTCTAGCAACCCATCATCTACTTATTACTTCCCAATGCCTTCCCCTAGGCCCAAAAAATGGTGAAGTGTCATGTAGTCGACGTTCACATGACACCACTAGAGGAAAGAGAACATACATCTCATCAAAATATCGAACGAATACCAAATTCACATGGCTACTTATAGCAAGACTTTTCCCATGTCCTCAGAAACAAATGTAACTACTCACAAATCATATTCATGTTCATAATCAGAGGGGTATTAATATGCATAAAGGATCTGAACATACGGTCTTCCACTGAATAAACCAACTAGCGTCAACTACAAAGAGTAATCAACACTACTAGCAACCCACAAGTACCAATCTGAGGCTTTGGGACAAAGATTGGGTACAAGAGATGAACTAGGGTTTGAGATGAGATTGTGTTGGTGAAGATGTTGATGGAGATTGACCGCCTCCCGATGAGAGGATCGATGGTGATGATTTCCCCTCCCGGAGGGAAGTTTCCCCGGCAGAACAGCTCCGCCGGAGCCCTAGATTGGTTCCGCCAAGGTTCCGCCTGGTGGCGGTGGAGTTTCGTCCTGTGATCTGGCTTATGATTTTTTATGGACGAAAGACCTCATATAGCAGAAGATGGGCATCAGAGGCCTGCCAGGGGGCCCACGAGGCAGGGGGGCACACCCAGGGGGTGGGGCGCTCCCCCACCCTCGTGGACGATGGGTGGCCCCCTCTGGTACTTCTTTCGCCCAATATTTTTTATATATTCTGAAAATAATTCCTATGGAGTTTCAGGACTTTTGGAGTTTTGCAGAATAGGTCTCTAATATTTGCTCCTTTTCCAGCCCAGGATTCCAGCTGCCGGCATTCTCCCTCTTCATGTAAACCTTATAAAATAAGAGAGAATAGGCATAAGTATTGTGACATAATGTGTAATAACAGCCCATAATGCAATAAATATTGATATAAAAGCATGATGCAAAATGGACGTATCACTTCCCTAGTTGGACTAGGAGAGAAGGAAGGGGGAGAGAGGGAGGAAGGAAAGGGGGGGCGCCGCCCCCTTCCTTGTCCAATTCAGACCAAAGGGGGAGGGGCGCGCGGCCTACCCTGGCTGCCTCTCTCTCTCTCTCTCCACTAAAGCCCATTAGGGCCCATATACTAACCGGGGGCTTCCGGTAACCCCCCCGGTACTCCGGTATATGCCCGAACTCACTCGGAACCTTTCCGATGTCCAAACATAGGCTTCCAATATATCAATCTTTATGTCTCGACCATTTCATTCTTCTCGTCATGCCCGTGATCACATCTGGGACTCCGAACAACCTTCGGTTCATCAAAACACATAAACTCATAATACCGATCGTCATCGAACGTTAAGCGTGTGGACCCTACGGGTTCGAGAACTATGTAGACATGACCGGAACACGTCTCCGGTCAATAACCAATAGTGGAACCTGGATGTTCATATTGGCTCCCACATATTCCACGAAGATCTTTATCGGTCAAACCGCATAACGATATACATTGTTCCCTTTGTTATCGGTATGTTACTTGCCCGAGATTCGATCGTCGGTATCTCAATACCTAGTTCAATCTCGTTACTGGCAAGTATCTTTACTCATTCCGTAATGCTACATCCCGTAACTAACTCATTAGCTACATTGCTTGCAAGGCTTATATTGATGTGCATTACCGAGAGGGCCCAAAGATACCTCTCCGACAATCAGAGTGACAAATCCTAATCTCGATCTATGCCAACTCAACAAACACCATCGGAGACACCTGTAGAGCACCTTTATAATAACCCAGTTACGTTGTGATGTTTGGTAGCACACAAAGTGTTCGTCCGGTATTCGGGAGTTGCATGATCTCATAGCCATAGGAACATGTACAAGTTATGGAGAAAGCAATAGCAACAAACTAAATGATCATCGTGCTAAGCTAACGGATGGGTCAAGTCAATCACATCATTTCTCTAATGATCTGATCCCGTTAATCAAATGACAACTCATGTCTATGGTTAGGAAACATAACCATCATTGATTCAATGAGCTAGTCAATTAGAGACAAACTAGTGACACTCTGTTTGTCTATGTATTCACACATGTACTAAGTTTCCGGTTAATACAATTCTAGCATGAATAATAAACACTTATCATGGTATAAGGAAATATAAATAACAACTTTATTATTGCCTCCAGGGCATATTTCCTTCATAGGTCTCGTGGGAACTACTCACACATCACCGGAGGTGCAAAAAGGTTGATGTAGAAGCCCTCCGTGATCGATTCCCCCTCCAGTAGAGTATCGGTGAAGGCCTCCAGATGGGATCTGGAAGAACAAAGACTTGCGGTGGCAGAAAAGTTGTTTCGTTGGGGTTTCTGGGATTTTTCCAATATTTGGAAATTTATAGCGCTGGAATTAGGACAAATGGAGCCACGAGGGGCCCACAAGACATCAGAGCATGTTGTTGGCAAATGTAGTAGAAAACAAAAACTCCGCACCTAAGATTACCCAAGAATAATATGAAAATGCATAACGGGTTGGGACCATGATTGTTACCGTCACCGAGTTGCAGTAGAAGAAGAACATGTCTGTGTGGATCATACTTGGAGTCCCTCGTCCCCCTTGGTGCTTCGGCATAGGGGACGAACTGGACTCCCTCCCATAGTAGGATTCACGACCTCTCCCCGCACACATAAGGAAAGGGGGGTGCCACCTCCACTTGGGCCTTTCTGGCCCAAGTTGCCTTCCACATCTTTGCCTTTTTAGACCCGTTGATATTTAAATAAATATAAAATATTCTAAATACTTTTAGACCATTATATATATATATATTAACATCTCAAAAAAATTTCCACCTATATATAATTTATCAGTAATACCCGGTATTACCTAATACTCACTGAAACCCTTCTGGTGACCCCGAAACGCTTCCAGATCCTCTCAGAACTATTATGGATATTCATGAAATAATATCACAAATATATTCTCATGACTTCCTTCCTCCTAACACCCAACACATCATAATTACCTTAAGCTTGTGGCCCCGTTGGTTCGATAACTCATAGACATGAATGAAACCATTTGTTCAATGACCGACAGCAGGACCGTGGACGTCCATATCAATCCCTATGAGCACACGAATGATAATCGAGTGAATCTTTGGTTATTATGTGATATTCCCTTTGCTTCGTGATACTTCACAAAACTCGGGGTGCATTTGTACAATACCAATTACCACTCTGCTCTAGGGAAAAACCCTTTTCAGGTGTTATATGGTTACCAACAGAGACATTTAGGAGTTGCTAATTTGCAGTCATCGACCTCGAGTGATTTGACCACTTGTCTGATAGAGTGCAATGCTACGACCACAGCTATACGAGAACACCTCCTCCGGGTGCAACATCGAATGAAGGCCCAAGAGGACAACATCGTTCCGGCAAAGTCTTTGCAGCAGGTGATTGGGTTTTTCTGAAGCTCCAACCCTATATACATCAATCAGTGGCAAGGCGCATGAATCACATGTTGGGTTTCAAGTATTTTGGACCTTATCAAGTCATAGAAAGAGTCAGAGATGTTGACTATCGTCTACAACTTCCAGTGTCCAATAAAATTCATCACGTGGTGCATGTTTCTTTACTGAAATCGGCCAAGTCGCCGGAGGAGTAGGTGCCTACACCAGAATCGCGGTAGTATGCTCAAGTGTGCCCTGCCGTGGCTAAACCATGTTAGGTACTTGATTCTCGTCTGGTACGCTTTGGAGGATGCACCATGAAGTAGTTCAAGGTCGTCTGGAGTGGGCTACCGACAACGATGGCTACTTGGGAATGGGAAAGTGTGTTGTCTGAACTGGCGACAACTTGACGACAAGTCGTTTGCAAGGGGAGGGGAGTGCCATGACCTAGTTGGGCGTTGGGCTATGTGAGTGTGGACTGTGTCGTCTCAGCCCGTACTGTAGGGTATTTAGGCGTGTCATGCTGTGTGAGTGGGCATCGATGAATTGTAATGATAGAACTTCTCTTATCCATATCTTGTTCCTTCCCATGTTAGCCTCCTCTCCCCCCTGAACCTCCCTGTAATTTTATCCCGAACTCAGAGATCTATGAACCACATACTAGCCATGGCAGGGAATGCTATCTAGATTGTAGCAGGAAGTCTGGCTTGATGAACTCCCAAATGATGTAATGGTGCGGACGACCAACACTTTTGGCTGAGTTAGTGTGATTAAGGAATTGGGTGTTCCATTTTTTAAAAAGAGGTCAGCCACTCGAATGGCAAGGAGGATGAAAGATGGCGAATGTTTGCTTGCTTGAAGTAACATTGTTGTTTTGCTTGCTTGCCTACCTTGATGCTTGCTTAGCTAGCAGCAAGGTAGCAGGCAGTTGTACCCTATTTAGTGTGCCTATTTGTGGTCATAGAGATAATATTTTTTAGGGGAGTCATAGAGACAATTAATGTTTGTTTTGTTACTAGGCCAACTTATTTTTAGGTATGCTAGGATGGATGTATATGTTAAATCATTGTATCATATGTGGTGATTCGCTTAGTATGATTGTCATCATTTATATAAATCATCATTATTGGATGGACAACCTGACAAGAGGTGTTGAAATATTCTTCAAAAAGTGAACATTTCTTTTAAAATAGGCGTTGAACACTTTTTTCAATACATTTTAAAAACAGACTATGAACATTTTGTTGGAAATATGCCCTAGAGGCAATAATAAAATGGTTATTATTGTATTTCCTTGTTCATGATAATTGTCTATTGTTCATGCTATAATTGTATTAACTGGAAACCATAATACATGTGTGAATACATAGACCACAACATGTCCCTAGTAAGCCTCTAGTTGACTAGCTCGTTGATCAATAGATGGTTATGGTTTCCTGACCATGGACATTGGATGTCATTGATAACGGGATCACATCATTAGGAGAATGATGTGATGGACAAGACCCAATCCTAAGCATAACACAAGATCATGTAGTTCATTTGCTAAGAGTTTTTTTAATGTCAAGTATCATTTCCTTAGACCATGAGATTGTGCAACTCCCGGATACCGTAGGAATGATTTGGGTGTACCAAATGTCACAACGTAACTGGGTGGCTATAAAGGTGCACTACAGGTATCTCTGAAAGTATCTGTTGAGTTGGCACGAATCGAGACTGGGATTTGTCACTCCGTATGACGGAGAGGTATCTCTGGGCCCACTCGATAATGCATCATCATAATGAGCTCACTGTGACTAAGGAGTTAGTCACGGGATCATGCATTACGGAACGAGTAAAGAGACTTGCCGGTAACGAGATTGAACAAGGTATTGAGATACCGACGATCGAATCTCGGACAAGGAACATACCGATAGACAAAGGGAATTGTATACGAGATTGATTGAATCCCTGACATTATGGTTCATCCGATGAGATCATCGTGGAACATGTGGGAGCCAACATGGGTATCCAGATCCCGCTGTTAGTTATTGGTCGGAGAACGTCTCGGTCATGTCTACATGGTTCCCGAACCCGTAGGGTCTACACACTTAAGGTTCGGTGACGCTAGAGTTATTATGGGAAATTGTATGTGGTTAACGAAGGTTGTTCGGAGTCCCGGATGAGATCCCGAACGTGATGAGGAACTCCGGAGTGGTCCGGAGGTGAAGATCGATATATTGGACGAAGGGTATTGGAGTCCGGAATTGTTCTGGGAGTACCGGGTGACGACCAGCGTGACCGAAAGGTGTTTCGAAGGCCCCAGCAAGCGTTGGGGGCCTTATGGGCTAAGGGGAGGGGGCACGCCAGCCCACTAAGGGGCCGTGCGCCCCTCCCACCCCCTCGCACGTAACCTGGAGAGGTGGGGGCGCCTCCCCTAGGGCAGCCGCCCCTCCCGGCTTGGGGTGCAAGTTTCCTAGGGGTGGGGGCGCCCAAACCCATCTAGGGTTTCCCCTGTGGCCGCCGCCCCTCCCCTAGGGAATCCTAGGGCGCCTCCTCCACCCCTTCCCCCTATATATAGTGAGGGAGAGAGAGGGCAGCCGCACCCCTTCCCTGGCGCAGCCCCTCCCTCCTCCAACTCTTCCTTCTCCTCCGTAGAGCTTGCCGAAGCCCTGCAGGAATACCACAAGCTCCACCACCACGCCGTCGTCCTGCCGGAGTTCTCCCTTAACTTCTCCTCTCCTCTTGCTAGATCAAGAAGGAGGAGACGTCCCCGGGCTGTACGTGTGTTGAACGCGGAGGTGCCGTCCATTCGGCGCTAGATCGGATCTTCCGCGATTTGAATCGCCGTGAGTACGACTCCATCAACCGCGTTCTTGTAATGCTTCCGCTTAGCGATCTTCAAGGGCATGAAGGTGCACTCCCTCTCTCTCGTTGCTAGCATCTCCTAGATTGATCTTGGTGACACGTAGGAAAATTTTGAATTATTCTACATTCCCCAACAGTGGTATCAGAGCTAGGTTTATGTGTAGATTCTATGCACGAGTAGAACACAAAGTAGTTGTGGGCGATGATTTATTCAATTTGCTTGACGTTACTAGTCTTATCTTGATTCGACGGCATTGTGGGATGAAGCGGCCCAGACCGACCTTACATGTACACTTACGTGAGACAGGTTCCACCAACTGACATGCACTTGATGCATAAGGTGGCTAGCGGGTGTCTGTCTCTCCCACTTTAGTCGGATCAGATTCGATGAAGAGGGTCCTTATGAAGGGTAAATAGCAATTGGCATATCACTGTTGTGGCTTTTGCGTAAGTAAGAAACGTTCTTGCTAGAAACCCATAGCAGCCACGTAAAACATGCAACAACTATTAGAGAACGTCTAACTTGTTTTTGCAAGGTATGCTATGTGATGTGATATGGCCAAAAGGATGTGATGATTATATATATATGATGTATGAGATTGATCATGTTCTTGTAATAGGAATCACGACTTGCATGTCGATGAGTATGACAACCGGCATGAGCCATAGGAGTTGTCTTAATTTATTGTATGACCTGCGTGTCAATGAAAAACGCCATGTAATTACTTTACTTTATTGCTAACTGTTAGCTATAGTAGTAGAAGTAATAGTTGGCGAGACAACTTCATGAAGACACGATGATGGAGATCATGGTGTCATGCCGGTGACGAAGGTGATCATGTCGCGCCTCAAAGATGGAGATCAAAGGCACAAGATGATATTGGCCATATCATGTCACTTTATGATTTGCATGTGATGTTTGTCATGTTTACATCTTATTTGCTTAGAATGACGGTAGCATAAATAAGATGATCGCTTACTAAAATTTCAAGAGATGTGTTCCCCCTAACTATGCACCGTTGCAAAGGTTCGTTGTTTCGAAGCACCACGTGATGATCGGGTGTGATAGACTCTAACGTTCGCATACAACGGGTGTAAGCCAGATTTACACATGCGAAACACTTCGGTTTACTTGACGAGCCTAGCATGTACAGACATGGCCTCGGAACACAAGAGACCAAAAGGTCGAACATGAGTCGTATAGTAGATACGATCAACATGAAGATGTTCACCGATGATGACTAGTCCGTCTCACGTGATGATCGGACACGGCCTAGTTGACTCGGATCATGTATCACTTAGATGACTAGAGGGATGTCTATCTAAGTGGGAGTTCATTAAATAATCAGATGAACTTAATTATCATGAACATAGTCAAAAGGTCTTTGCAAATTATGTCGTAGCTTACGCTTTAGTTCTACTGTTTAAGATATGTTCCTAGAGAAAATTTAGTTGAAAGTTGATAGTAGAAATTATGTGGACTGGGTCCGTAAACTGAGGATTATCCTCATTGCTGCGCAGAAGGCTTATGTCCTTAATGCACCGCTCGGTGTGCTAAACCTCGAGCGTCGTCTGTGGATGTTGCGAAACATTTGACATACACGTTTTGATGACTACGTGATAGTTCACTGCGTAATGCTAACGGTTTAAGAATTGTGGCACCAAAGACGATTTTTTTGAAACGTCGCAGAACATATGAGATGTTCCACAGACTAAAATTAGGATTTCAGACTAGTGCCCATGTCAAGAGGTATGAGACCTCTGACAAGTTTCTTAAGCCTGCAAACTAAGGGAGAAAAGCTCAATCGTTGAGCATGTGCTCAGATTGTCTGAGTACTATAATCGCTTGAATCGAGTGGGAGTTAATCTTCCAGATGAGATAGTGATGGTTCTCCATAGTCACTGCCACCAAGCTATTAGAGCTTTGTGATGAACTATAACATATCAGGGATAGACATGATGATCCTTGAGCAATTCGCGATGTTTGACACCGCAAAAGTAGAAATCAAGTAGGAGCATCAATTGTTGATGGTTAGTAAAACTACTAGTTTCAAGAAGGGCAAGGGAAAGAAGGGATACTTCATGAAACGGAAAATCAGTTGCTGCTCTAGTGAAGAAACCCAAGGTTGAACCAAAACCCGAGACTAAGTGCTTCTGTAATGAGGGGAACGGTCACTAAAGCAGAACTACCCTAGATACTTGGTAGATGAGAAGGCTGGCAAGGTCGACAGAAGTATTTTAAATATACGTTATATTATTGTGTACTTTACTAGTACTCCTAGTAGCACTAGGGTAATAAATACCGGTTTGGTTGCTAAGTGTTAGTAACTCAAAATAAAAGGCTACAAGACTAGCTAAAGGTGAAATGACGATATGTGTTGGAAGTGTTTCCAAGGTTGATGTGATCAAACATCGCACGCTCCCTCTGCCATCGGGATTGGTGTTAAACCTAAATAATTGTTATTTGGTGTTTGCATTGAGCATAGACATGATTGGATTATGTTTATCGCAATACGGTTATTCATTTAAGGAGAATAATGGTTACTCTGTTTATTCGAATAATACCTTCAATGGTCTTGCACCTAAAATGAATGGTTTATTGAATCTCGATCATAGTGATACACATGTTCATGCCAAAAGATATAAGATAGTAATGATAGTACCACATACTTGTGGCACTGCCATTTGAGTCATATTGGTATAAAATGCATGAAGAAGCTCCATGTTGATGGATCTTTGGACTCACTCATTTTTGAAAAGATTGAGACATGTGAACCATGTCTATTGGTATATATGCATGAAGAAACTCCATACAGATGGATCATTTGGACTCACTTGATTTTGAATCACTTGAGACATCAAATCATACCGCATGGGCAAGATGACTGAAAGGCCTCGTTTTCAGTAAGATGGAACAAGAAAGCAACTTGTTGGAAGTAATACATTTTGATGTGTGCAGTCCAATGAGTGTTGAGGCACGCAGTGGATATCGTTATGTTCTTACTTCACAGACGATTTGAGTAGATGCTAAGTATATTTACTTGATGAAACACAAGTCTGAATTATTGAAAGGTTTAAGTAATTTCAGAGTGAAGTTGAAGATCGTCGTGACAAGAGGATAAAATGTCTATGATATGATCATAGAGATGAATATCTGAGTTACGAGTTTGGCACACAATTAAGACATTGTGGAAATTGTTCCACAACTAATACCGCCTGGAACACCATAGTGTGATGGTGTGTCCGAACATCATAACTGCACCCTATTGGATATGGTGCATCCCATGATGTCTCTTATCAAATTACCACTATCATTTATGGGTTAGGCATTAGAGACAACCACATTCACTTTAAATAGGGCACCACACAATTCCGTTGAGACGACACCGTGGTTTAGAGAAACCTAAGTTGTCGTTTCTTAAAATTTTGGGGCTGCAACGCTTATGTGAAAAAATATTCAGGCTAATAAGCTCGAACCCAAAGCGGATAAATGCATCTTCATAGAATACCCAAAACAGTTGGGTATACCTCCTATTTCAGATCCAGAAGCAAAAGTGATTGTTTCTAAAAACGGGTCCTTTCTCGAGGAAAAGTTTCTCTCGAAAGAATTGAGTGGGAGGATGGTGGAGACTTGATGAGGTTATTGAACCGTCACTTCAACTAGTGTGTAGCAGGGCACAGGAAGTTGTTCATGTGGAACCTGCACCAATTGAAGTGGAAGCTTATGATAGTGATCATGAACCTTCGGATCAAGTCACTACCAAACCTCGTAGGTCGACAAGGATGCGTACTACTTCAGAGTGGTACGTAATCCTGTCTTGGAAGTCATGTTCCTAGACAACAATGAACCTACGAGTTATGGAGAAGCGATGGTGGGCCCGGATTCTGATGAATGGCTCAAGGCCATGAAATCCGAGAGAGGATCCATGTATAAAACCAAAGTATAGACTTTGGTAGAACTACTTGATGGTCGTAAGGCTGTTGGGTGTAGATGGATTTTAAAAGGAAGACGGACAATGATGGTAAGTGTCACCATTAATAAAGCTCGACTTGTCATTAAGATGTTTTCCGATAAGTTCAAGGAGTTGACTACGATGAGACTTTCTCACTCGTAGCGATGCTAAGAGTCCGTTGGAATTATATTAGCAGTTACTGCATTATTTATGCAGATAGGATGTCAAAACATTGTTTCCTCGACGATTTTCTTGAGGAAAGGTTGTATGTGATACAACCAGAAGGTTTTGTCAATCCTGAAAGATGCTAACAAGTATGCAAAGCTCCAGCAATCCTTCTAAGGACTGGAGTAAGCATCTCGAAGTTGGAATGTACGCTTTGATGAGATGATCAAAGATTTTGGGTTTATACAAAGTTTATGAGAAACTTGTATTTCCAAAGAAGTGAGTGGGAGCACTATAGAATTTTTGATGAGTATATGTTGTTAGCATATTGTTGATCAGAAATGATGTAGAATTTATAGAAAGCATACAGGGTTATTTGAGAAGTGTTTTTCAATGGAAAACCTGGATTAAGCTACTTGAACATTGAGCATTAAGATCTATAAGGATAGATAAAAACGCTTAATAGTACTTTCAAATGAATACATACCATGACAAGATTTCAAAGGAGTTCAAAATAGATCAGCAAAGAAGGAGTTCTTGGCTGTGTTACAAGGTGTGAGTATTGAGTAAGACTCAAGACCTGACCACGGCAGAAGAGAGAGAAAGGACGAAGGTCGTCCCCTATGCTTTAGACGTAGGCTCTACAGTATGCTATGTTGTGTACCGCACCTGAAGTGTGCCTTGCCATGAGTCAGTCAAGGGGTACAAGAGTGATCCAGGAATGGATCACATGACAGCGGTCGAACTTATCCTTAGTAACTAGTGGACTAAGGAATTTTCTCGATTATGGAGGTGGTAAAAGAGTTCGTCGTAAAGGGTTACGTCGATGCAAACTTTGACATTAATCTGGATGACTCTGAGTAGTAAACCGGATTCGTATAGTAGAGCAGTTATTTGGAATAGCTCCAAGTAGCGCGTGGTAGCTACATCTACAAGATGACATAGAGATTTGTAAAGCACACACGGATCTGAAAGGTTCAGACCCATTGACTAATAACCTCTCTCACAAGCGAGATATGAACAAACCCCATGGGTGTTGGATCCATTGCTATCACATAGTGATGTGAACTAGATTATTGACTCTAGTGCAAGTGGGAAACTGTTGGAAATATGCCCTAGAGGCAATAATAAAATGGTTATTATTGTATTTCCTTGTTCATGATAATTGTCTATTATTCATGCTATAATTGTATTAACTGGAAACCATAATACATGTGTGAATACATAGACCACAACATGTCCCTAGTAAGCCTCTAGTTGACTAGCTCGTTGATCAATAGATGGTTATGGTTTCCTGACCATGGACATTGGATGTCATTGATAACGGGATCACATCATTAGGAGAATGATGTGATGGACAAGACCCAATCCTAAGCATAGCACAAGATCGTGTAGTTCGGTTGCTAAGAGCTTTTCTAATGTCAAGTATCATTTCCTTAGACCATGAGATTGTGCAACTTCCGGATACCGTAGGAATGCTTTGGGTGTACCAAATGTCACAACGTAACTGGGTGGCTATAAAGGTGCACTACAGGTATCTCTGAAAGTATCTGTTGAGTTGGCACGAATCGAGTCTGGGATTTGTCACTCCGTATGACGGAGAGGTGTCTCTGGGCCCACTCGGTAATGCATCATCATAATGAGCTCAGTGTGCCTAAGGAGTTAGTCACGGGATCATGCATTACGGAACGAGTAAAGAGACTTGCCGGTAACGAGATTGAACAAGGTATTGGGATACCGACGATCGAATCTCGGGCAAGTAACATACCGATAGACAAAGGGAATTGTATACGTGATTGATTGAATCCCCGACATTGTGGTTCATCCGATGAGATCATCGTGTGGGAGCCAACATGGGTATCCAGATCCCGCTGTTAGTTATTGGTCGGAGAACGTCTCGGTCATGTCTACATGGTTTCCGAACCCTTAGGGTCTACGCACTCAAGGTTCGGTGATGCTAGAGTTATTATGGGGAATTGTATGTGGTTACCGAAGGTTGTTCGGAGTCCCAGATGAGATCCCGGACATGACGAGGAACTCCGGAGTGGTCCGGAGGTGAATATCGATATATTGGACGAAGGGTATTGGAATCCGGAATTGTTCTGGGAGTACCGGGTGACGACCAGCGTGACCGAAAGGTGTTTCAGAGGCCCCGACAAGCGTTGGGGGGCCTTATGGGCTAAGGGGAGGGGGAACACCAGCCCACTAAGGGGCTGTGCGCCCCTCCCACCCCCTCTCACGTAACCTGGAGAGGTGGGGGCGCCTCCCCTAGGGCAGCCGCCCCTCTCGGCTTGGGGTGCAAGTTTCCTAGGGGTGGGGGCGCCCAAACCCATCTAGGGTTTCCCCTGTGGCTGCCGCCCCTCCCCTAGGGAACCCTAGGGCGCCTCCTCCACGCCTTCCCCCTATATATAGTGAGGGAGAGAGAGGGCAGCCGCACCCCTTCCCCGGCGCAGCCCCTCCCTCCTCCAACTCTTCCTTCTCCTCCGTAGAGCTTGGCGAAGCCGTGCAGGAATACCACAAGCTCCACCACCACGCCTTCGTGCTGCCGGAGTTCTCCCTCAACTTCTCCTCTCCTCTTGCTGGATCAAGAAGGAGGAGACGTCTCCGGGCTGTACGTGTGTTGAACGCGGATGCGCCGTCCGTTTGGCGCTAGATCGGATCTTCCGCGATTTGAATCGCCCGAGTACGACTCCATCAACCGCGTTCTTGTAACGCTTCCGCTTAGCGATCTTCAAGGGTATGAAGATGCACTCCCTCTCTCTCGTTGCTAGCATCTCCTAGATTGATCTTGGTGACACGTAGGAAATTTTTGAATTATTACTACATTCCCCAACACATTTTACCAAAATGCAAGTATGTTTTTTACTATGAACATTTTTTCCTCCGAAATTAGTTGATGTACATTTTAAGGAAATGTGTGGCACACATTTCTTGAAGTACACATTAAACATTTTTCTTTTGATCTATCAACCTTTTTTGTAACACTTGGTGAACATTTCTTTTTCAAATAGGTGTAGAGAATTTTTCCAAGACATTTTGAAATAAAATGTTAACCATTTTTTAAAGTAAAACACATTTTCAAAAATTTACTATTAACATTTCCCACCTAATTTAGTTGATGCAGACTTTTTAAGTATTACCCATACGTTTCTTAAGTACACATTGAACATTTTCGTTTTGAGGTATCAACATTTTCATAAAACTTGGTCAACATTTCTTTAAAATAATTGTTGAATTTTTTTTCTAAGAAAATTTTAAATTTAACTATCAACATTTTGGAAAAAGAAAATACATTTATAAAATGTGGTATGAGCATTTTTTCCACCTAAATTAGTTTACGTATATTTTTTAAGTACTATTAGACATATATTTCTGAAGTATCCATTGGTCATTTTCACTCGAGCTATTACATTTTCACAACACTTTGTCAACATTTCTTCAAAACAGACATTAAACATTTTTCCAATAGATTCTTAAAATACATTGTCAATATTTTTCAAAGGGCAACATTTAAAAGTATTGTGATATTTTTTTCCAGCTAAATTAGTTGATGTACATTTGTAAGTACACATTAAACATTTTTATTTTGAGCTTTTAACATTTTCGTAACACTTTGTGAACTGTATTTTTCTAATTGGCTTTGAACATTTTTCCAAAACATTTTTAAAGTACACTATCGACATTTGTGAAAGTGACACATTCCTCAAAAATTACATAAACAAACATCGGACTGTGCTAGGAGGAAGAAGTAGAAGCACACAATAAATAGGAAGTAGCAAAGAAAGAAAAAGAAGAAGAAAAAACAAATAGAGAAGAAGAAGAAGAAGAAGAAGAAGAAGAAGAAGAAGAAGAAGAAGAAACACAAGTTTTATTTTTTGAGGCAAAAGAAAAAACACAAGTTTTTTTTGACAAACAGAAAAAAACACAAGTTTTTTTTGAACGGTAAAAAACACAAGTAGAAGAAACGAAGAAACAGAACGCGCTCGAGGAGGAACGTAACTGGGCCGGCCCATTCTGGGAACTCTAGACGCAAAAAAAAAACCCAGACATATCACCTCTCCCCCTTCCTCCCCCTCGCCTCCCCTCGCCAGAAAGCTTCTCCCTTTCCCCTTCGCCTCGCCGGGAGGAAATCTCCAAAACCCTAGCCGATGCCGTCGTCCATGCCGCGCAGAGGTAGACGACGCTCTCCCCCTCCACCTCCACCATCAGATGCATCACCCCTTCCCGTGCCCTCTCCTCCCCCACCGTCGCCATCAGCTGCATCGTCCAGGGCTACCTCCCCTCTACCACCGGCCGCAGCCTCCACCGCCGGCCGAACCCCTCCCCTCCGCTGCCCTCAACCACCAGCCGAAGCCTCCACAAGCCGATCCCCTCCCCTCCCCTACTCTCCACCACCAGGTGCAGCCTCCACAAGCCACCCCCTTCCCTCCCCTGCTCTCCGCCACCAGCCGCAGCGTCCAGGGCCACCTCCCCTCCTCTCCCCTCCACCACCAGTCGGCCCCCTCCCCTCCTCTCCCCTCCACCACCGGCTGCAGCCTGCACAAGCCGACCCCCTCCCCTCCACGACCCAACCCCCTCCCCGTCTCTGCACCATCAGCCACAACCCCCTCCCGAATGCCGCTACTTTGACGGGGATGGAGAACTCTTCGCCGACAAGGACGGGGAAGGCCTCTCCTACAGTCGGCCACAGCCTCCACCGTATGACTTTGTCGCCATCCCCTCACTCTGCTCTCTATTTTTAATGCCTTGGAACATTTAGTAGTGATAGCTGCATGTTTTACATTGGTCGTTGGTAGATATAAATGCAGAAATATAATCTCTGTTACACCTGTACCAATTTAATGAGGGCTAGTCCATTTGCATTGCCCATGAGACAACTATCTAGATATTCTTTGATTTATTCTCTCTCAGAACATGCTTAATAACTGCTGGCTATATTGTATTGCCATATTACTTGGAGTTGGTCTAATAGCCCACCCAGTAGTACTCCCTCTAAAGAAATATAAGAGCGTTTAGAGTAGTGATCTAAACGCTCTCATATTTCTTTACAGAGGGAGTAGTTAGCAAAAGATATATACTACTCCCTCTGTAAAAAAAAATATAAGAGCGTTTAGAGTAGTGATCTAAACGCTCTCACATTTCTTTACAGAGGGAGTAGTTAGCAAAAGATATATACTACTCCCTCTGTAAAAAAATATAAGAGAGGGAGTACTACATTAATACATTGCTCACCTCTAACGAAAACTCTTTGAAGCTTGTGTTGCAGCCGGCTATTACTCTACAACTCGTTTCTTTTCCCTCTCCTCCATCTCTCCTTCCACTCAGCATAAAATGTGACATGGCAGCTCCTATAGCATTGCTTACATCATGTTATTATACGTTCCCTCGGTCACAAAGTTGTCCAGCTCCTATTCTTGTTCCCTACTCACTATTTGTCCAAGAGTAGCTAGATCATTAGAAAAAGAGCTATTTGTCCAAGGCTTTTTTAGGGAAGCTTTGAATTCTTCTGTTTTGAGAGCATGAGGTGTTGTAAAAAAATGCTCTTTTGATCCCCATCGCGACCAAATATCTCTTATTCTAAAATTCTGCATTGGTTTTTTTTGAGTGCTTTTTAGTTACTAATACTTACTACTTTTTGTAAGAAAGGTTGGTTTTCTTTTGAGATAAGGGGTCAGGTTAGCTAGTTTTTTTAGAAACACCTATAGTTTTATTCAAACTCGCAACCATTACAGATACAATGATTTCGATCCATTATCAAATAAATTGCAAAGTAACTCCTACGACTAAGAATTACAATGAGATCTCTTGCAGGCATCTTTTCCTTGGTATCAATCTTTGCAAAATTTGCTATATTCCACCAATTTATTCATCTTTTGTTTTTTCAGCTGTGAGGACACTGAGCAGGCAGTGCGTATTGAGGCCCTATCACCGCCAAACCCCTTTCCATCCGTTTCAGCATTGATGCCAACTGGATTGCTCATTAAATATTTTCTGAGAGTTGATGCTGATGGCTTATTTCACACATATCCTCATCGGGGTGGTCCGTTTAAGAGCTTAGAAGAAGCCCAGGAGGCCATAGACACCTATCATGCTAATCGGATTAAAATCAAGTAATGATTTCATAACTTCGCTTTTATTTTTTTGCGTTGAAGTATTATTTTTGATTGTTTAGCAAATTATTCTAGAAACTCAGGATGCGTATCCTTTTCTATTTTACTGGGTACTGGTGTGATTTGATTGCTGCTAGGTGCTTGTACTTTTTCTCAGCTATGTGATTGTGTTTTCAGATTCCTTACCCAGCGTTGTTGTACGGGTCAGGACTGAATGGCCTCTTGTTGGTGATCACTGTGGACCATTGCCGCTGTGATATAAGAGCAAACCATTGATTTGTTTGCCATGACTTATTCTTGTTTGGGAGTAGTAATTAGCATTCTGTTATCTATCATAAATCTAGGTACATTACCTAAGTAAGTTTCAGTCAAGATTAGTTTACCACTCATAGAAAGCATAGTCCCTTGCCAAGAAGCTGCTTTCTTTCCCACTTTCTCTTTGACAGGTTCCAATCACTATTATTAAGTTTCCTATAATGCAGACGGATGCCCATGTATCTAGAAGGGAAATCTCCCACGGTGCAAGTAAAAATCTGAGCATCAATGTCTTGCTTAACCAGTGCCTCCCAAAATAGAGAACTTCCTTTTTCAGGAAGTTGATTTTAAGTCCAGTCAAATGCTCAAAAACACAGAGAATGACAGACTTACCTTAAGATTTCTAGCCCCCTCCAACTTATCCTCAAGCATAAAAATGGTGTCATCAGCATACTGCAATATGGCTAAACCACCGTTGTGCAGCTTGTTAAGCTTCATGCACTAGCCAATGCAACCAAAAGTCCGAACTGATGGAAAGGGCTAGACAATACACATATACACTTCAACACCCCCTCTCACGTGTGATGCGGGAAGTCGACACGTGGATAGACTCAGAGGCATGGCTCAAGAGGCCTATATGTGGGCAAAGGGGGGCAGCACCAATTTTTGGATAAATTGCGAAAGCCAGGACTTGAACTCAAGACCTTAGCTCCGATATCATGTTAAGCTTCATGCACTAGCCAACACAACCAAAAGTCCGAACTAATGGAAAGGGCTAGACAATCCACATATACACTTCAACAAAGCTGAGGGACTGATAAGCCTTTAATGAAACCTTATTCTTGGGCTCTTTTGATAAGAGTAGCCAGAACATCAGCAGCAATATTAAAAAGTGAAGGAGAGAAGGGGTCTTCTTGCCTGAGCCCTTTCCTAGTAGCAAACTAACTACCTATCATGTCATTCAGAGTATTGGCAACCTTGCCATTGCAGACAACAGCTTTAATCCGCTGCACAAACTTCCTAGGGAAACCTTTCATTTCGAGGACTGAAAACATAAATTCGAAATTGATTTAGTTGTACGCCCTCTCAAAACCTACTTCAAGAAAAACACCAGCTTGTTTGCTCTTATTTAAAGAATGTAAAGTCTCATGTAGCAGTACTACACTATCTAAAATATAACAGCCTGTAACAAAAGCATTATGAATCTTGGACACTAATTTCTCTGCAACTAGCATAGCCCTAGTTGTCAATCAGGGTTTTGGTAAAAAATGTAAACGCCACATTAAGCATGCAAACAGTTCTATACATTTGGATCTTGTCAGCCCCCTGCCCCTTGGCAATCAGGTTGAAAATTCCATAGTCAAGTCTAGAGATAACAATAATACCGTCAAAGGAAACATTACAAAGCTGTAAAAAGATCATCTCAAACCAGCTTCCAATTTTTTTTTGTAGAACTCTGCAGGCTACATGAGCAGATACTAAATCTTCCAATGGGTTTTGCAGGCCCACTTTCAGCTTGTCAGGAATAGATACCGTCTTGAGCCCAACTTCTCTGTTAGGGATTTTAGTGGCTCTAGTAGTCCTGACCAGTGTGGGGCTTCTGTTTTCTTTGTCATGAAGTTGCTCCCCTCCAGTATCATCATCATGTATCTGTTTCTCAGTTTTTCTGCACTAATTCCTCAATCTTCTGAGTCCCAATGCCCAGCCTTGTAGCAAAATGGTCTGGGTCCTGTGTATGATCAAAATCATTTTCTTTCTGGCTCTCATCCTCAACAGTAAAGTCTTCTAACATAGCAGAATCCTTGGCGAAATCTGAATTTACTCGTTCAACCCAGATAACACTCTCATTTTCTTGTTTCATCCCAAGCAGCTTTTTCCTTGTCTCCTTCTCAGCTAGCAAGTTCATATCCAATTCATATTGGCTGGATACCCCTTCCTCACAGTTTTCAGTAGCAGAAATATCTTCAGAGGGAGCAACAGAGGTGTCATGCTTTCGGGATTTGCTAGTGTTTCCAAGACCACCATGAAATTATTATTGATAATTTATAACAGAGGTGTCATGCTTGTACTTTTGCTCAGCTATGTGATTGCGTTTTCAGATTCCTGACCCAGTGTTGTTTTACGGGTTGGACTTACTGACCTCGTGTCAGTGATCACTGCTGCTGTGATATAACAGCAAACTGTTGATTTGTTTGTCACAACTTTTCTTGTTTGGTACCTTGGTAGTAGTAATTAGCATTCTGTCATCTAGTAGCAATCAAGTTTGCTGGGCGCTCATTGGTTGCAAGAACAATGATGCATTTGTGGTAATTAATCACAAGAGTTGTTTGGTCCATCTCTTATTCTTTTGTAATTGTTATCTGAACTAGGTACTTGGGTGAGCTTTCCAAAGAGGACAGGTATGTTTGGCATAAACTATATTGGCGTGATGGAACAAGGAAGAATTCGAAAGAAGCTTTGGATGCAATGATGAACCTTGACCCCACTTTGGAAGTAGTTAAATGTTTACTAGACAAGCATAATGAGGAACACCATCTTTTCGAGGTTTGTTCTCTACCTTGTTCTCTCTTTCCATTTTTTTTATCGCCGCTCTCCCTCACCACCTTTCTTATGTTTTAGGATCTTGCATATGAAGTCAAGCAGGTTGTGAGTTACAAAGCTCATTTTCCGGAAAACGATTCTCAATATGAATGCAGGTCCTTCTCACATTTAAATGTGCTTGCAAAAAGAGGATTGAATGACAACCAAAATCTTCTCTTCATTGAAATCACATGCACAGATGGTGAATTTGAGGAGTATGCGCTTACTTGTCTTTGTGCGGTTTCGTCCGATGATAATGGTATGTTTGCATTTAGCTATTTAATCTTCCATCCAGTATATCAATATGCAAGTTACTGAAATTTGCATTATGTTCACACTTTGTATCACCAAGTGCCATATTCAGAATTCACCATAACAATATTCTGTTGCGTTATTTTCACTTGCTGCCGGCAAGATGTTGCAGAGCCACCGCCGCCTCGCCGCTGGCTGCTGCATCTAGAGAACAATGAGCATCTAGCCAGCATTGTTTATAAAGTGTCCTGCTTCAGACGCTTAAGCGTCGCTTAAGTGATAAGGCGCCTTGGCAGCTCCTTAGAAATATGCCTGCTTTAGGCGCTTAGGCGTCGCTTAAGCATCCTTTAGGTCACTTTACCGCCTTATAAACCATGCTAGTGAGCCGTTATCTTGTGAGCTATGGTATATGGTACATGAACATCAGTAGCATTAGAGAGAAAGGGAGGAGGAGCAGGAGCACAAGTTGCTGCTGCTGCCAGCTGCCGCTGCGTGAGAGACCGAGAGGAGGAGTCAGGGGTGACGTGGAGGAGGTGAGGAGGAGCGAGTGAGACTGGGGCAGGATCGCAGGAGCCCTCCGCAAGCTCGCCGCTGGCCTGCTGCTGCCGCTGTTTAGGTCGGGAAGGAAATGTATTGGGGAGGGATTGCGCTGGACTGGGGTACCATGATAAGTAGGGTTAGTCTTACTCTTACTGGACTGGGCTGTATCGGGATAGTATCATGGGAGGTATCCAGCACGTATCGGGAATTATCTTTTTTTTTTGTTGCTTTATTAATCGCAGATACTTCACTGAAACGTATCAGCCACGGATTCGCTATGCACAGGACATATCAGTGTTTCTTAGGTGTTCATTAGCTGTTTCAGATTTTCAACCAGAATATTAACTATATTGGAGCATGTCTAAAGTTTCATAAGCTTAGCTAAGTGCCATTCAGTATATCAGTATGCAAGTTAATAAATTCTTCCTTTCCGTATTATCAATATGCAAGTTTATTTTCACACTTTGTATCACCTAGTGCCATTTAACTAAGTGCTAGCTGTTTTCACACTTTGTTAATTCACTTGAAGAGTAGGTGTGTTCGCTGCGCCGGTAAAGATAACAATGAAGAATTCAGAATTTGGTCACAACAACACCTATTTTTGACTCAATTTGAGCATTTCTAAAAACATGGGAGTAGGTGTGTTCGGTAGTTGTTTCAGATTTTCCACCGGAATATTAACTATGTTTTAGCATGTCTAAAATAGGCGTGTTAGCTAGCTGTTTCAGATTTCCACCAGAATATTAACTACTCCCTCCATACCAAAATAAGTGTCTCAACTCTAGTACAACTTTGTAGCATGTCTAAAGTGTCATAAGCTTAGCTTAGCTGGTTCTCCGGTTATTCTTAGTTATGATAAAAAGAGCATACCGATACCTTGTGCATTAGATATTGATTAACAAAACTAAACCATAATTGTAGGTGAGTGCTGTGAATGTGGTGATGATGTGAAGCATCCCACTGGTGTGGAGTACAAAAAGGGTGAAGCAAAGCCCCATGGTCGATGCAAGTGCATTAACAGGCCTATCTCAGATGAAGCATTTAACAAGGTATTATTTTGTCGGCAAAAAACTTAATATGGATGTGCAGATGAGTCATTGTTAGTTTCATGTCTTTTTTCCTTTTCTTTTTTTGCAGTTTATTGTTGTGCGTGATGAGGATTCCCTGGAGGCGGAGGAGGCTAGGGTGAGACGGCAATTCAGGATACGCAACATAGCAGATGGCCATGGAGCGAGGGGCAAATACATCGTACCGGCGAAACGTGTGCAAGCATAGATGTATAATCATTAAGGTTGTGCTGCGTTTGTTTTTGGTACCAGTGATGCTGAGTAAGTAGCATGTGAGTGTTTGGCGTCTTGCTTGCTGACGTAGAAGCCTCAGCTCGTTTGGGTGGAGGACGGTCCTGTGCGGAACCCTCGTTTATGGTGGAATATCTGAAACAGCTAATGAACACCTACGTTTTGGGGGAATAAGCTGGCAAAACCAAAGTGGCTTTTTCAGTGCAATGTGTTTTGTTGTGTCAGTGAAGTGTTTTTCAGTGCAATGTGTTTTGTTGTGTCAATGAAGTGTTTCTCAGCGCAATGTGTTTTGTTGTGACAGTGAATTAGTCATAGAAATGTGGGATACATGCGTGACAAGAGAACTTTGAGTCTGGCGCCCAAGCTTTTGTCAAATTGTGTACTCAAACCTAAGTGGAGTATAATTTATTCACAACCAACACTGTACTTTGTACTCTCTCTGTATCAAAATATAAGACGTTTTTTTTTGGGTCTAAATTTAGACTGAAAAATATTGTATATGTTGTTAGAGGGAGTATCTTATAGCAATCTAACTTGAAGTACACTGAAGAATGTTGAAGCGTCTTGCCTCATTAGAGGAGACTCTGCGTGTTATATAGCAGGGGCTTATCCTTGGATATGCATGCATCGCTGGAGTATATCTTGGAGAAGATCTACAGAGGGAGATTGCTAGAGATAAACTAGGCTACGGTAGCAAGACATAAATGTTAGGGTCTGACTATGTCATATCTAAGTATTTTTTGCCCCCTGTTTTATTTTTGTTGAGCGACATTTTTTTTTGCATGTAATGTTAGTTGGAACGTTAAAAAGCCGAAAAACTGGTTATCCACTTGACACAATTAGATCTCATGGCTAGTAGGTAGCTCGGAACTTAATGAAGTCATAAGCAGGGACAGATCTGAGGCTTTTTTGAAACTTCAAAACACTAGTTTTTTTTAAAAAAATAGTAAGTATTTTTTGGAATGCGAACCGTTTTAAATAATTTTTAAAAACAAAAACATTTTTTGAAAACATAAACCTTTTTTTGAACCTTTGAATAATTTTTGAGCAGGAACATTTTTTCAAGATGAAAATCTTTTTGTAAACAACAATATTATTGAAAAATGGGAACATTTTTTTTAAACTCCGAACAAAATTTGAAAATGTAAACATTTAAGTATGATATCATCCCACATCACAGATAAACAAACCCCCACTATTGCATCGTTTGTTTGTTTTGTCTCCTTTTTGCGTTGCTTGTATGTCGCCCACGATACCCACCCAAAACGATGGGAGCTTCTTCGACTGGGCTGGCCCATTGGTGTCAAACTAATAGTGAGCGGTCGTGCGCAAAAAAGAATGTGCCGCGGGTACTTCGATTTAAGCTGCATACCTCCTGTTGGACCACACATCTTGCTAGCCATGGCAAGCGACGAGTTGTCGTGACAAATGAGTAGAGTGAGGTCTAAAGAACTAATGGCAGTGACATACCTGAACATTACTTGAAGGATTGCAAATAATTTTTCAAATTCGAACACTTTCTCAAAATTATGAACATTCTTTTTGTCAAACACGGGCAAATTTTAAAATTTAAAAACTATGAATTTTTTAAATTCCTGATTTTTTGAATTTGCATTTTTTTTGAAAATGCCAACGTATTTTGAAATTCTGAACAATTTTGAAAATAAGAATATTTTTTAATGGTGAACACAACTTCTTAAAGCGACATTTTTAAAAATTCTCTAACTTTTTTTTAAAAAAATACGAACATTTTTTGAATTGGTGAACAAACTAGCCTTATGTACAAAATAATATGACTCAAAAGGGTGTATCTCATTTCTATACAACTAAGAGATTTAAAAAAAAGGTGGGGAACTAACTCAATGGGTTGGGAACTAAAAATCATATAAATGGTGGCTTTTCAAAAAAAATAACACATGAAAATTTGGGCCCCTCGGTCTCGGTTGCATGTTAAAAAAATAAAAATGGGTCAAAGGTGGGCTTGCAACTAGGACAATTTTTTTTAAATGGGATCGGCCTAAAAATAAAAAAACAATGTTGAGCAGCTAAAAAGGGCAAAAAAGTGGACTAGTAACTGTGAGTGCCGGGGCTCACATTTTACGTATTAAAGATGCAGTTGTACTTGGGATAAAAATTGGTCGCTCACCCCAGTTGCAGGTTGATGTGAACGTGTAACTGCGATGAAAAAAACATGAAACCCAATTGCAAGTCAATGGTGGAATTGCAAGTGGGGCGAAGAATAAAAAGGGATAGCCTACTCGTAAAATGAGGATGGGGTTGTAACTAAGGCAACAAATAAAAAGGTTAAAAAAACCCGATTGCATCTCTACGGTGGGCTTCTAACTAGGAGGGAGGACCAAAAAGGTTGGTGCTGGTTCTAAGCCCATGGTGGACTTGCAAACAGAGGCGACAAAAAAACTACGAGAACAATTGCGATTCGAGGGTGGACTTGCAACTGGGACAACTATGAGTCTAGTTGCGAGTTGATGGTGGACTTGCAACTGGGATGAAAACAGACTACAATCCTAGTTGCGAGTCAAGGATGGACTTGTAATTTTATTTTATTTTTTGAGGATGGACTTGCAATTGGGATGTAAAAACAATGGGCCTATTGCTAGTCCAGGATGGACTTGCAACTGAGACAACAAGACAAAACTATGGTACGAGTTACGAGTCGAGGGTGGACTTGCAACTGGGATAAAACAAATTGCCCATTTTGTGATTCGAAGGTTGAACTGGCGGCTGGGACAACAATAAAACCATGGGCCCAGTTGCGAGTCGAGGGTGAACTTGCAACTGGGACAACTACACAAAATTGTGAGGCCTGTTGCGATTCAAGGGTGGACTTGCAATTGGGACAACTACCAACCTAGTTGCGAGTCGAAGGTGGGCTTGCAACTGGGATGAAAACATATTATAGTCCCAGTTGTGAGTCGAGGAAGGACTTACAAGTGGGATAGAAAATAAAATGTGGGTCTCATTGTGAGTAGAGAGTGGACTTGCAACTGTGACAACTACACAAAACTATGATACTAGTTGTCAGACGAGGGTGGACTTCCAACTGGGACAGTAACAAACTATGAGCCCAGTTGCAGGTCGAGCATTGACTTGCAACTGGGATGAAAAACAAAACATATGACCACTTGCGAGTCGAGGCTGGACTTGCAACTAGGACAACTACGAAATTATGAGCTCAGTTGCGAGTCAAGGGTGGACTTACAACTACGATGAAACAAACTACTGTCGCAGTTGCGAGTTAAGGATGGACTTGCAACTACAACAACTACACAAAACTATGATGTCATTTGCGAGTCAAGGGTGGACTTGCAACTAGGACAATAATAGACTATGAGCCTAGTTGCGAGTCGGGCATGGACTAGCAAATGGTATGAAAAAATACAAGCCTGATTGCGAGTCGAGGTTGTACTTGCAACTGGGACAACTACGAGCTCATCTGCGAGTCATGGGTGGACTTACAACTTGGATAACTACGGAACTACGAGCCTAGTTGCGAGTCAAGAGCCAACTTAAAACTGGGATGAAAAAAATTATAGGCCCAGCTACGAGTGAAGGGTGGACTTGCAACTATGATAAAAAAAAACAAAACCAAAAACACATGCTCTAGTTGCAAGTCAAGATGGGCTTGCAACTCAAATAATTACGAGCCTAGTTGCGAGTCAAGGGTGAATTTGCAACTGAGACAACTACGAAACTATGAGGCCAGTTGCGAGTCAGCGATCGACTTGCAACTGGGATGAAACAAACTATGGACCGAGTTGCGAGTTAAGGGTGGACCTACAACTGGGATGAAAAACAAAGCAAGGGCTGAGTTGTGTGTCATGGGTAAGGTTGCAAATGGGATGAAACAAACTACATGCCTAGTTGGGAGTCAAGAGTGCACTTTTAACTGGGACAACTACACAAAACAACGATATCAGTTGCGAGTCAAGGATGGACTTGCAGCTGGGACAACTACACAAAACTA
This sequence comes from Triticum aestivum, assembly GCF_018294505.1. Lineage (NCBI taxonomy): Eukaryota > Viridiplantae > Streptophyta > Magnoliopsida > Poales > Poaceae > Triticum > Triticum aestivum. Next base: position 45,694,627 of record NC_057803.1, read on the forward strand.
CGCTATGAGTTGTGAGTAGAGGGTGAACTTACACCTGGGACAATGATACGTCTTCGACGTATCTATAATTTTTGTCTGTTCCATGCTATTATATTATCCATCTTGGATGTTTCATATGCATTATTATGCTATTTTATATAATTTTTTGGGACTAACCTATTAACCTAGTGCGCAGTGCCAGTTGCTGTTTTTCGTTGTTTTTGTCTTTTACAAAAAATCAATACCAAACGGAAAGAAAATTTTTGAGAAATTTTCTTGGACCAGAAGACACCCAGGAACCTTCGGGAGGGGGTCAGAGGGGCCATCAGTTGGCGACAAGCTCGGGAGGCGCGCTCTAGGGGGGGCGCCCCAGGCTTGTGGGCCCCCCTGATGCCTCTTCAACCCTAATCTCAACTCCATAAATACCCAACTATTCCATGTATACCAAAGGGGCACACCAAAAATACTTTTCCGTCGCCGCAAGTTTCTGTCCTCATGAGATCCCATCTGGAGACCTGTTCTGGTACTCTGTCGGAGGAGGATTCGATCATGGAGGGCCTCTACATCAACCTTGTTGCCCTTCCGATGATGTGTGTGTAGTTTACAACAGAACCTACGGGTCCATAGCTAGTAGCTAGACGGCTTCTTCTCTCTCTTTGATCTTCAATACAATGTTCTCCTTGATGTTCTTGTCTATTCGATGTAATCTTCTTTTGCGGTGCGTTTGTTAAGATCCGATGAATTGTCGGTTTATGATCAAATTATCTATGAATATTATTTGAGTCTTCTCTGGACTCTTTTATCATGATTAAGATATATAGCTTTGTATTTCTCTCCAGTCTATTGATTTGGTTTGACCAACCAGATTGATTTTTCTTGCAATGGGAGAGGTGCTTTGTATTGGGTTCAATCTTGCGGTGCTCAATCCTAGTGACAGAAAGGGACATGACACGTATAGTATTGTTGCCATTAAGGATAAAAAGATGGGGTTTATTCATATTGATTGGATCTATCCCTCTACATCATATGTCATCTTGCTTAAGGTGCTACTCCGTTCTTGTTAACTTAATACACTAGATGCATACTGGATAGCGGTCGATGTGTGCAGTAATAGTAGTAGATACAGGGAGGAGTCGATCTACTTGTCACGGACGTGATGCATATATTCATGATCATTGCCTTAGATATCGTCATAATTATTCGCTTTTCTATCAATTGCTCAATGATGTCGCTTGAGATGCGTCGGTGTTTCCCCAAGGAATAAGGGAGGATGCAACACAACAACGGTAAGGTATTTTCCTCAGTGATGAGACCAAGGTTATCAAACCAGTAGGAGAACCACGCAACACTATGTAAACGGTACCTGCACACAAATAACAAATACTTGCAACCCGACGCATAAAAGGGGTTGCTAATCCGTTTCGGGTAGCGGTGCCAAAAAGTGACGTAAGGATAGGATAAAACTGTAGTAGATTGATAGGTGCAAATAAAAGTAAATAAAACGCAATAAGGTATTTTTGGGTTTTTGATAATATAGATCTAAACATAAAAGAAGCAAATAAAAGAAGCAAATAAAAGAAAATAGCAATGGTGGATAGACAAATTACTGTTGGGAAATTGATAGAAAAACAAATAATTATGATGATATCCAAGACAATGATCATGTATATAGGCATCACGTCCAAGATTAGTAGACCGACTCCTGCCTGCATCTACTACTGTTACTCCACACATCAACCGCTATCCAGCATGCAACTAGTGTATTAAGTTCATGGAAAACGGAGTAATGCAATAAGAACGATGACATGATGTAGAAAAGATATATTCATGTAGGAATAGACCCCATCTTTTTATCCTTAATAGCAACGATACATGCGTGCCTTGCTGCCCCTTCTGTCACTAGGAAAGGACACCACAAGATCGAACCCATTACAAAGCACCTCTTCACATTGCAAGATAAATAGATCAACTTGGACAAACAAAACCCAAATATTGGAGAAGAAATACGAGGCTATAACAATCAAGATTGGATATTAAGTCAAGGCAAATCTAATCATGAACTCACAATTCATTTGATCCCAACAAACACACTGCAAAGAGTCATTATATCAAATAGATCTCCAAGAGACCGTTGTGTTGAGATACAAAGAGAGAAAAATCCATCTAGCTACTACCTACGGACCCGTATGTCTGACTTGAACTACTCACGCATCATCAGAGAGACACCAATGAGGATGATGAACCCCTCCGTGATTGTGTTCCCCTCCGGCGGAGTGTCGGAATAGGGCTCTAGATTGGTTCTCGTGGTTCTGGAACTTGCGGCGGCTGGAATAAAATTTTGTTGACTCCCCTAGGGTTTTTGGAGCAAGCAGGTATTTATAGAGTGAAGAGGCGGTGCGGGAGGCCACCGAGGTGGGCACAACCCACCTGGGTGCGCTCGGGGGCCAGGTGTGCCCTGGTGGGTTGTGCTGTTGGGTTTCGTAGTAATTTCAAAAAATTTCCTACGCACACGCAAGATCATGGTGATGCATAGCAACGATAGGGGAGAGTATGATCTACGTACCCTTGTAGATCGCAACGGAAGCGTTGACACAACGTAGAGGAAGTAGTCGTACGTCTTCTTCCTGATCCGACCGATCCAAGCACCGTTACTCCGGCACCTACGAGTTCTTAGCACACGTACAGCTCGATGACGCTCCCCGGGCTCCGATCCAGCAAAGCTTCGGGGATGAGTTCCGTCAGCACGACAGCGTGATGACGATGATGATGTTCTACCAAGGCAGGGCTTCGCCTAAGCACTACAACGATATGATCGAGGTGGAATAAGGTGGCAGAGGGCACCGCACACGGCTAAGGAACGATCACGAGGATCAACTTGTGTTTCTTGATCTGTCTTTGGTGCTAGCCCTGCCCCTCTATTTATATCTTGAGCCCTGGGGTCGAAACTTGGAGTTAAAGCCTTCACAAAGTCGGTTTCACCCGATAGGCAAGAGTCCTTCTCGGACTCTAGGGCCAGACGCCAGGGATCCCGGCGTCTGGACCCAGATGCCAGGGACCCTGGCGTCTGGCCCCTGGACTCCGCAAAACTTCCTTTTGCGCTTTCCAAAAACCTTGTGGGCTTTCCCCTTTGGCCCAAATAAAGTGTTCTCGTACCCAAACATTTCGGGAAACATCCGGAACCCCTTCCGGTGATTTCCGGAACCCTTCCGGTGACCAAACACTATTATCATATATATCAAACTTTATCTCCAGACCATTCCGGAGTTCCTCGTCATGTCCGTGATCTCATCTCGGACTCCAAACAACATTCGGTACATCAAAATGCATAAAAATCATAACAACTGTCATCGTAACTTTAAGCGTGCGGACCCTACGGTTTGAGAACAATGTAGACATGACCGAGACACGTCTCCGGTCAATAACCAATAGCGGGACCTGGATGCCCATATTGGCTCCTACATATTCTACGAAGATCTTTATCGGTCAGACCGCATAACAACATACGTTGTTCCCTTTGTCATCAGTATGTTACTTGCCCGAGATTCGATCGTCGGTATCCAATACCTAGTTCAATCTTGTTATCGGCAAGTCTCTTTACTTGTTCCGTAATACATCATCTCACAACTAACATATTAGTTGTAATGCTTGCAAGGCTTATGTGATGTGCATTAGCGAGAGGGCCCAGAGATACCTCTCCGACAATCGGAGTGACAAATCCTAATCTCGAAATACGCCAACCCAACATCTCCTTTTGGAGACACCTGTAATGCTCCTTTATAATCACCCAGTTACGTTGTGACGTTTGGTAGCACCCAAAGTGTTCCTCCGGCAAACGGGAGTTGCATAATCTCATAGTCATAGGAACATGTATAAGTCATGAAGAAAGCAATAGCAACATACTAAACAATCGGGTGCTAAGCTAATGGAATGGGTCATGTCAATCAGATCATTCAACTAATGATGTGACCTCGTTAATCAAATAACAACACTTTGTTCATGGTTTAGGAAACATAACCATCTTTGATTAACGAGCTACTCAAGTAGAGGCATACTAGTGACACTCTGGTTGTCTATGTATTCACACATGTATTATGTTTCCGGTTAATACAATTCTAGCATGAATAATAAACATTCATCATGAAATAAGGAAATAAATAATAACTTTATTATTGCCTCTAGGGCATATTTCCTTCAGTCTCCCACTTGCACTAGAGTCAATAATCTAGATCACATCACCATGTGATTAACATCGATAGTTCACATCATCATGTGATTAACACCCATAGTTCACATCGTCATGTGACCAACACCCAAAGGGTTTACTAGATTCGGTAATCTAGTTCACATCGCTATGTGATTAACACCCAAAGAGTACTAAGGTGTGATCATGTTTTGCTTGTGAGAGAATCTTAGTCAACGGGCCTGCCAAATTCAGATCCGTATGTATTTTGCAAAATTCTATGTCTACAATGCTCTGCACGGAGCTACTCTAGCTAATTGCTCCCACTTTCAATATGTATCCAGATTGAGACTTAGAATCATCTGGATCAGTGTCAAAAACTTGCATCGACGTAACCGTTTACGACGAACCCTTTTGTCACGTCCATAATCGAGAAACATATCCTTATTTTACTAAGGATAATTCTGACCGATGTCCAGTGATCTACTCCTAGATCACTATTGTACTCCCTTGCCAAATCAGTGCAGGGTATACAATAGATCTGGTATACAACATGACATACTTTATAGAACCTATGGCCAAGGCATAGGGAATGACTTTCATTCTCTTTCTATCTTCTGCCGTGGTCGGGCTTTGAGTCTTACTCAACTTCACACCTTGTAATACAGGCAAGAACTCTTTCTTTGACCGCTCCATTTTGAACTACTTCAAAATATTGTCAAGGTATGTACTCATTGAAAAAACTTATCAAACGTCTTGATCTATCTCTATAGATCTTGAAGCTCAATATGTAAGCAGCTTCACCGAAGTCTTTCTTTGAAAAATTCCTTTCAAACACTCCTTTATGCTTTACAGAATAATTCTACATTATTTCCGATCAACAATATGTCAATCACATATACTTATCAGAAATGTTGTAGTGCTCCCACTCACTTTTCTTGTAAATACAAGCTTCACCGCAAGTCTGTATAAAACTATATGCTTTGATCAACTCATCAAAGCGTATATTCCAACTCCGAGATGCTTGCACCAGTCCATAGATGGATCGCTGGAGCTTGCACATTTTGTTAGCACCTTTCGGATTTGACAAAACCTTCTAGTTGCATCGTATACAACTCTTCTTTATTAAATCCATTAAGGAATTTAGTTTTGTTTATCCATTTGCCAGATTTCATAAAATGCGGCAATTGCTAACATGATTCGGACAGACTTTAAGCATAGATACGAGTGAGAATCTCTCATCGTAGTCAACACCTTGAACTTGTCGAAAACCTTTTTGCGACAATTTTAGCTTTGTAGATAGTAACACTACTATCAGCGTTTGTCTTCCTCTTGAAGATCCATTTATTTTCTATGGCTTGCCGATCATCGGGCAAATCCATCAAAGTCCATACTTTGTTCTCATACATGGATCATATCTCAGATTTCATGGCCTCAAACCATTTTGCGGAATCTGGGCTCATCATCGCTTCCTCATAGTTCGCAAGTTCGTCATGGTCTAGTAACATGACTTCCAGAACAGGATTACCGTACCACTCTGGTGCGGATCTCACTCTGGTTTACCTATGAGATTCGGTAGTAACTTGATCTGAAGTTTCATGATCATCATCATTAGCTTCCTCACTAATTGGTGTAGGAGTCACAGGAACAAATTTCTTGGATGATCTACTTTCCAATAAAGGAGAAGGTACAATTACCTTATCAAGTTTTCTACTTTCCTCCCACTCACTTCTTTCAAGAGAAACTCCTTCTCCAGAAAGTTTCCAAATTTAGCAAAAAATCTTGCCTTCGGATCTATGATAGAAGGTGTACCCAACAGTAACTTTTGGGTATCCTATGAAGACACATTTCTCCGATTTGGGTTCGAGCTTATCAGGTTGAAGCTTTTTCACATAAGCATCGCAGCCCCAAACTTTCAGAAACGACAACTTTGGTTTCTTGCCAAACCACAGTTCATAAGGCGTTGTCTCAACGGATTTTGATGGTGCCCTATTTAACGTGAATGCAGCTGTCTCTAATGCATAACCCCAAAACGATAGTGGTAGATCGGTAAGATACATCATAGATTGTACTATATCCAATAAAGTACGGTTATGACGTTCGGACACACCATTACATTGTGGTGTTCCAGGTGGCATGAGTAGTGAAACTATTTCACATTGTTTTTAACTAAAGGCCAAACTCGCAACTCAAATACTCTTCTCTACGATCAGATCGTAGAAACTTTATTTTCTTGTTACGATGATTTTTCACTTCACTCTGAAATTCTTTGAACTTTTCAAATGTTTCAGACTTATGTTTCATCAAGTAGATATACTTATATCTGCTCAAATCATCTGTGAAGATCAGAAAATAATGATACTTGTCGCGAGCCTCAATATTCATCGGACCACATACATCAGTATGTATGATATCCAACAAATCTTGTTGCTCGCTCCATTGTTCCGAAGAATGGAGTCTTAGTCATCTTGCCCATGAGGCATGGTTCGCAAGCATTAAGTGATTCATAATCAAGTGATTCCAAAATTCCATCAGCATGGAGTTTCTTCATGCGCTTTACACCAATATGACTTAAACGGCAGTGCCACAAATAAGTTGCACTATCATTATTAACTTCTCATCTTTTGGTTTCAATATTATGATTATGTGTATCACTACGATCGAGATCCAACGAACTATTTTCATTGGGTGTGTAACCATATAAGGTTTTTTTCATGTAAACAGAACAACAATTTATTCTCTTACTTAAATGAATAACCGTATTACAATAAACATGATCAAATCATATTCATGCTTAACGCAAACACCAAATAACACTTATTTAGGTTCAACACTAATCTTGAAATTATAGGGAGTGTGCGATGATGATCATATCAATCTTGGAACCACTTCCAACACACATCGTCACTTCACCCTTAACTAGTCTCTGTTTATTCTGCAACTCCCATTTCGAGTTACTAATCTTAGCAACTGAACTAGTATCAAATACTGAGGGTTTGCTATAAACACTAGTAAAGTACACATCAATAACATGTATATCAAATATACTTATGTTCACTTTGCCATCCTTCTTATCCGCCAATCACTTGGGGTAGTTCCGCTTCCAGTGACCAGTCCCTTTGCAGTAGAAGCACTTAGTCTCAGGCTTAGGACCAGACTTGGGCTTCTTCACTTGAGCAGCAACTTGCTTCCCGTTCTTCTTGAAGTTCCCCTTCTTCCCTATGCCCTTTCCTTGAAACTAGTGATCTTGTCAACCATCAACACTTGATGTTTTCCTTGATTTCTACCTTCGTTGATTTCAGCATCACGAAGAGCTTGGGAGTTGTTTCCGTTATCCCTTGCATATTATAGTTCATCATGAAGTTTTACTAACTTGGTGATGGTGACTAGAGAATTCTGTCAATCACTATCTTATTTGGAAGATTAACTCCCACTTGATTCAAGCGATTGTAGTACTCAGACAATCTGAGCACATGCTCACTAGTTGAGCGATTCTCCTCCATCTTTTAGCTATAGAACTTGTTGGGGACTTCATATCTCTCAACTCGGGTATTTGCTTGAAATATTAACTTCAACTCCTGGAACATCTCATATGCTCTATGACGTTCAAAACGTCTTTGAAGTCCCGATTCTAAGCCATTAAGCATGGTGCACTAAACTATCAAGTAGTCATCATATTGAGCTAGCTAAACGTTCATAACGTCTGCATCTGCTCCTGCAATAGGTCCGTCACCTAGCGGTGCATTAAGGACATAATTCTTCTGTGCAGCAATGAGGATAAACCTCAGATCACGGATCCAATCCGCATCATTGCTACTAACATCTTTCAACACAATTTTCTCTAGGAACATATCAAAATAAACACAGGGAAGCAACAACGCGAGCTATTGATCTACAACATAATTTGCAAAATACTACCAGGACTAAGTTCATGATAAATTTAAGTTCAATTAATCATATTACTTAAGAACTCCCACTTAGATAGACATCCCTCTAATCCTCTAAGTGATTACGTGATCCAAATCAACTAAACCATAACCGATCATCACGTGAGATGGAGTAGTTTTCAATGGTGAACATCGTTATGTTGATCATATCTACTATATGATTCACGCTTGACCTTTCGGTCTCCGTGTTCCGAGGCCATATCTGTATATGCTTGGCTCGTCAAGTATAACCTGAGTATTCCGCGTGTGCAACTGTTTTGCACCCGTTGTATTTGAACGTAGAACCTATCACACCCGATCATCACGTGGTGTCTCAGCATGAAGAACTTTCGCAAGGGTGCGTACTCAGGGGGAACACTTCTTGATAATTTAGTGAGAGATCATCTTATAATGCTACCGTCAATTAAAGCAAGATAAGATGCATAAAAGGATAAACATCACATGCAATCAATATAAGTGATATGATATGGCCATCATTATCTTGTGCTTGTGATCTCCATCTCCGAAGCACCGTCGTGATCACCATCGTCACCGGCGTGACACCTTGATCTCCATCGTAGCATCGTTGTCGTCTCGCCAAGCTTGTGCTTCTACGACTATCGCTACCGCTTAGTGATAAAAGTAAAGCATTACATCACGATTGCATTGCATACAATAAAACGACAACCATAAGGCTCCTGCCAGTTGCCGATAACTCGGTTACAAAACATGATCATCTCATACAATAAAATTCAGCATCATGTCTTGACCATATCACATCACAACATGCCCTGCAAAAACAAGTTAGACGTCCTCTACTTTGTTGTTGCAAGTTTTACGTGGCTGCACGGGCTTAAGCAAGAACCAATCTCACCTACGCATCAAAACCACAACGATAGTTTGTCAAATAGACTCCGTTTTAACCTTCGCAAGGACCGGGCGTAGCCATACTTGGTTCAACTAAAGTTGGAGAGACAGTCGCCCGCAAGCCACCTATGTGCAAAGCACGTCGGGGGAACCGGTCTCGCGTAAGCGTACGCGTAATGTTGGTCCGAGTCGTCTCGTCCAACAATGCCGCCGAACCAAAGTATGACATGCTGGTAGGCAGTATGACTTATATCGCCCACAACTCACTTGTGTTCTACTCGTGCATATAACATCAACATAAATAACCTAGGCTCGGATGCCACTATTGGGTTTCGTAGTAATTTCAAAAAAATTCCTACGCACACGCAAGATCATGGTGATGCATAGCAACGAGAGGGGAGAGTATGATCTACGCAACGGAAGCGTTGACACAACATAGAGGAAGTAGTCGTATGTCTTCTTCCCGATCCGACCGATCCAAGCACCGTTACTCCGGCACCTCCGAGTTCTTAGCACACGTACAACTCGATGACGCTCCCCGGGCTCCGATCCAGCAAAGCTTCGGGGATGAGTTCCGTCAGCACGACGGCGTGATGACGATGATGATGTTCTACTGATGCAGGGCTTCGCCTAAGCACTACAACGATATGATTGAGGTGGAATAAGGTGGCAGAGGGCACCGCACACGGCTAAGGAACGATCACGAGGATCAACTTGTGTTTCTTGATCTGTCTTTGGTGCTAGCCCTGCCCCTCTATTTATATCTTGAGCCCTGGGGTCGAAACTTGGAGTTAAAGCCTTCACAAAGTCGGTTTCACCCGATAGGCAAGAGTCCTTCTCGGACTCCAGGGCCAGACGCCAGGGATCCCGGCGTCTGGACCCACACGCCAGGGACCCCGGCGTCTGGACCCACACGCCAGGGACCCTGGCGTCTGGCCCCTGGACTCCGCAAAACTTCCTTTTGCGCTTTCCAAAAACCTTGTGGGCTTTCCCCTTTGGCCCAAATAAAGTGTTCTCGTACCCAAACATTTCGGGAAACATCCGGAACCCCTTCCGGTGATTTCCGGAACCCTTCCGGTGACCAAACACTATTATCATATATATCAAACTTTATCTCCGGACCATTCCGGAGTTCCTCGTCATGTCCGTGATCTCACCTCGGACTCCGAACAACATTCGGTACATCAAAATGCATAAAACTCATAACAACTGTCATTGTAACTTTAAGCGTGCGGACCCTACGGTTCGAGAACAATGTAGACATGACCGAGACACGTCTCCGGTCAATAACCAATAGTGGGACCTGGATGCCCATATTGGCTCCTACATATTCTACGAAGATCTTTATCGGTCAGACCGCATAACAACATACGTTGTTCCCTTTGTCATCGGTATGTTACTTGCCCGAGATTCGATCGTCGGTATCCAATACCTAGTTCAATCTTGTTACTGGCGAGTCTCTTTACTCGTTCCGTAATACATCATCTCACAACTAACATATTAGTTGTAATGCTTGCAAGGCTTATGTGATGTGCATTACCGAGAGGGCCCAGAGATACCTCTCCGACAATCGGAGTGACAAATCCTAATCTCGAAATACGCCAACCCAACATCTCCCTTTGGAGACACCTGTAATGCTCCTTTATAATCACCCAGTTATGTTGTGATGTTTGGTAGCACCCAAAATGTTCCTCCGGCAAACGGGAGTTGCATAATCTCATAGTCATAGGAACATGTATAAGTCATGAAGAAAGCAATAGCAACATACTAAACGATCGGGTGCTAAGCTAATGGAATGGGTCATGTCAATCAGATCATTCAACTAATGATGTGACCTCATTAATCAAATAACAACACTTTGTTCATGGTTTAGGAAACATAACCATCTTTGATTAACGAGCTAGTCAAGTAGAGGCATACTAGTGACACTCTGGTTGTCTATGTATTCACACATGTATTATGTTTCCGGTTAATACAATTCTAGCATGAATAATAAACATTCATCATGAAATAAGGAAATAAATAATAACTTTATTATTGCCTCTAGGGCATATTTCCTTCATGTGCCCCCTCGGGGCACCCCCCAGCTCTGGCCCATATGGTGTCTTCTAGTCCAAAAAAATCCACAAAAAGTTCCGCTGCATTTGGACTCTGTTTGATATTGATTTTCCGCGATGTAAAAAACATGCAGAAAACAACAACTGGCACTTGGCACTATGTCAATAGGTTAGTCCCAAAAATGATATAAAATGATTGTAAAACATCCAAGAATGATAATATAACAACATGGAACAATAAAAAATTATAGATACGTTGGAGACGTATCACTCAATAGTAATTTGTTAACCCACCGTATGCATTCTTTCAAGAGAGAAGCCTCTAGTGAAAACTATGGCAACCGGGTCTATTTCTTATCATATTATTTCAGATCTATAAAATCAAAACCCCCAAAATATACCTTGCTGCAATTTATTTACCTTTATATCATTTTGCACTTTTACTTATCTTTTATACCTATCTCTATCAGATCTCACCCTTGCAAGTAACTATGAAGGGATTGACAACCCCTTTATCGCGTTGGGTGCAAGTATTTGTTTGTTTGTGCAGATGCTATCATTGGAGACTTGTGTGTTCCTCCTACTGGATTTATACCTTGGTTCTTGACTAAGAGAAATACTTATCTCTACTTTGCTGCATCATCCTTTCCTCTTCAAGGGGAAAACCAACGCAAGTTCAAGAAGTAGCAGGAAGAATTTCTGGCGCCGTTGCCGGCAAGGATCTACATCAAGCCTACCAAGTACCTATCATAAACTCACATCTCTTTCATTTATATTATTCACCATTTGCTTCTCGTTTTCATCTCACCCACTTCTAGAACATTTTCAGAAAAACACAAAAATATTTGCCTTTTTATTTGCCTTCTTTTCGTTTGCCTTTATGTCTTACTCGGTCTGTTTGCTTGTTCACTTTGTATAATTGCATGTTTATTCCAAATCAGAAAGCAAAATTTTTATGGATCCTCATACACTTGCTAACCTTTTTAAAAGATTCAATTATGATGAACCAATTGCTAATGAGTTGAGTGCACTAGATTATCTTTATGAAGTTTTGCTTGAAATTCATGAATCTGAAAAATGTGATGAAGTGCTAAAAAAAGAAATTTATAAAGTGATTCACAATAGCTCCTTGAATGAAAAGCATGATTGCAATGGTGTTATTATAAATTATATTAATGTCAATTGTGCTAATAATATGCAAAAACCCAAGCTTGGGGATGCTAATTTTGATATCTCCACTACTTATTGCAATGATCATGATTGGGTGATTCTTCTTATGATCTCGAAAATTTATTTGAGCCTCATGATGAATATGAAATTGATAATAATGTTTGCAATATTATTGAAAGTGGGTTTGGAAGAGTGTCAACTCTCGAAAAAAAGAATCCCCACATATTTGGAGAGTGTTCAATCTTATGATTTTTTTTAATAAAAGTGGGTTTGGAGTGGTCATGACCTTAGTTAACATTAATCCCACTGTCTTGGAAGATTATAAAACTTTTATGCATGTGGATAATGAAGAGAAAATTTTATATGATAACTATATTATTGAATTTGATTATGATCCTACATGTAATTATTATGTGAGAGAGAAAAATATGTTTTAGAAATTTTCATGTTACTCAATTACCTCTTGTTATGTTGAGATTGCTATTGTTTCTTTCTATTTCCTTGCATATGCTAGTTTTTGCTTGTTTTGATAATTTGTTTACTTATAAAATGCCTATGCATAGGAAGTATGTTAGAATTAAACTTGTTCTTCACATGCTATATGATGCTCTCTTCGTGTTTCAATTGCTATTTTTCATGTGAGCATCATTAAAACTATCAGTGCCTAGCTAAAAGGCTTTAAAGAAAAGCGTTTGTTGGGAGACAACCCAATATTTTTATTTTATGTTTTTATGTGTTTATGCAATTAAACTTATGTTATTGTATTTTGGTCTTTTAGTTAGTGTTTATGCCAAGTAAGACCTTTGAGATGGAAGATTGTTGATTTGATTATGTGAGAAAACAGAAACTTTTGCGCCTAGTAAAAAAATTGATATGGTCTGCTCGAACGCGATAAATTCTTGAACTTTATAGTTTATTGATACACAAATTTCTCACGTTGTTCTAATTTTTAAGAATTTTTGGAGTTACAGTAGTTTGGCTAAAGTCCTGATTACTATAGACTGTTCCGTTTTTGACAGATTCTGTTTCCATTTTGTTGTTTCCTTATTTTGATGAATCTATGGGTAGTATAGGGGGTATGAGCCATGGAGGAGTTAGAACACAGTAGATATAACACAAATATAAAATTGGAATGAGTTCACAACAGTAACTAAAGGTGGTGATTTGCTTTGTTTCACTAACGGATCTCACGAGTTTCTCTTGAGTTTTGTGTTGTGAAGTTTTCAAGTTTTGAGTGAAGTTTCGATGGACCACGGAATAAGGAGTGGCAAGAGCCTAAGCTTGGGATGCCCAAGGCACCCCAAGGTAATATTCAAGGACAACCAAGCACCTAAGCTTGGGGATACCCTGGATGACATCCCCTGTTTTGTTTACAATCTATTAGTAATCACTTGAAGCTATATTTTTATTCACCACATGATATGTGTTTTTCTTGGAGCGTCTTGTATTATATGTGTCTTTGCTTTATTTGCTTTTTAGTTTTCCACAATCATCCTTGCTATACACACCTTTTGAGAGGGACACACATTAATTGTGAATTTGTTAGGATACTCGATGTGCTTCACTTGTACTTTTTGAGCTAGGTAGTTGCTCTAGTGCTTCACTTATATATTTTAGAGCACGAAGGTGGTTTTATTTCGAAGAAATCGACGAACTCTCATGCTTCAATTATATTATTTTGAGAGTCTTATAAACAATATGGCAATTTGCTTGGGTTATGAATTTAGTCCTAATATGATGGGTATCCAAGAGGGATATAATAAAAACTTCCATGAAGATCATTGGATATATGAGATGTTTGATTCCTTGCATTTGTTTTGAGATATAGAGATGGTGATATTAGAGTTATGCTAGTGAGTAATTGTGGTTTAGTAAGAATATTTGTGTTAAGGTTTGTGATTCCCGAAGCATGCATGTATGGTCTCTCATTATGCCATGAAGTTGGAGCATGATTTGTTTTTGATTGTCTTCCTTATGAGTGGCGGTCAGGGACGAGCGATAGTCTTTTCCTACTAATTTATCCCCGCAGGAGCATGCGTAGTAGTGCTTTGCTTCGAGGGCTAATGAACTTTTGCAATAAGTATGTGAGTTCTTTATGACTAATGTTGAGTCCATGGATTATACACACTCTCACCCTTCCACCACTGCTAGCCTCTTCGGTGCTATCTTTTTCCACTCTTGTGCTTCAAAGCAGCACCATGTTCTTCATGATAGAGATTCTTCTATTTTGTTACTTTCATATATTACTAATGGGAATTTTTCATTATAGAACTTGGTTATGGTTTGTGTTCTGGTTGCCAAACGGATTCATGTCATCGGTACTCACTGCAAGCACTATGTTCCTTGCATCTCCTACATAAAATCGATATGTGGCGTTGAACGCTCTCCACTGGCTTGCATCTGCGAGGTGTCTCAGTTTTGGATCATCTCCATCGTCAGACTTTTTCCTCTCCGCGTGCCTTTGCTTCCTTAGAATCTACAAAATAATGTTGCAGACGGGGAGTGATCGGTAAGTACCATACAACTTTTTGAGGACATTTCTTTCCTGCCTTCTTGTATCGAGAAGCATTGCACACTGGACAATAGATTTTTTCCGCGTGCTCCTTCCAATAAATGATGCAATCATTGATGCATGTGTGGTATCTAACATGCGGCAGATCAAGAGGGCACACTATTTTCTTGGCCTCAACGACACTAGTAGGACACATGTTACCTTTGGGGAGAACCTTCTTTAGATACTTGAGAAGCTCATCGAGGCTTCTGTCGGTCCATTTGCTTTTAGCCTTCGTCTTTAGAAGTTCAAGCGTGAAATTGAAGCGGGTCACCTCTGGATCGCAACCACCATACAATGGACTCTTCGAGTCTTCCTCCAGTTTCTCAAGCTTGGACTCCTCTCTAGAAGCAGCTCTGTCGCTAGTCGTCTTCTTGCGAAGCAGGTCTCGAACATGAGGGTCCCCCATGATTGAACTTAGTAGAGAAGAAGGTTGCGGCGTGTTCACGGCTTCTCCATCGTGTCCGGCCTCTTCTTCACCTCCATGTGTAGCCTCTTCTACGCCGTCATGTCCGGCCTCTTCTTCGCCGCCATTATCGGTCATCATCTCTTCGTCTGGCCCAACAATGTCATCGTTGGCTGCCCCATCGATGTCATCATCTTCACTTATCTACTGAGTACAACCATCCATGAAACCATGCATGAGAAGGTGTGCTTTCACATGCCCTCCTTGAAAGGGGTCATGCAAGACTCCTCCTTTGCATCTTCGACATGGACATAAAATCTTCTTTCGGTTATTTTCATACATGTCCTGCAGCACGGATCGCAACCATATTTCCACCAGCATTCCACTGACCTTCATGATTGCCTGTGCGGTGTAATTAATAAGCAAAAGGATTATAAACGCATCCATGCATGCATGCATCAAAGTCATACAAAAATTCGGCATGATCTTCCCTAAAAAAGGACATATAGAGTTTGCCTGAAATTCGCTGAAACGGAAATAAATCGACATTTCGGCAAAACATAGGCAACTCATGTTACGCAAGATCCGACAAATACACATATATAGGCGGTGATACGTCTCCAACGTATATATAATTTTTGATTGCTCCATGCTATATTATCTACTGTTTTGGACATTATTGGGCTTTATTATCCACTTTTATATTATTTTTGGGACTAACCTATTAACCGGAGGCCCAGCCCAGAATTGATGTTTTTGCCTGTTTTAGGGTTTCGAAGAAAAGGAATATCAAACGAAGTCCAAACGGAATGAAACCTTCGGGAACGTGATTTTCTCAACGAATAAGACCAGAGAGACTTGGACCCTATGTCAAGAAATAAAAGAGGAGGCCACGAGGTAGGGGGCGTGCCTGCCTACCCTAGGCGCGCCCTCCACTCTCGTGGGCCCCCTGTTGCTCCACCGACGTACTCCTTCCTCCTATATATATCCACGTACCCCCAAACGATCAGAACAGGAGCCAAAGCCCTAATTCTACCGCCATAACTTTCTATATCCACGAGATCCCATCTTGGGGCATGTTCCGGAGCTCCGCCGGAGGGGGCATCGATCACGGAGGGCTTCTACATCAACACCATAGCCTCTCCGATGAAGTGTGAGTAGTTTACCTCAGACCTACGGGTCCATATTTAGTAGCTAGATGGCTTCTTCTCTCTTTTTGGATATCAATACAATGTTCTCCCCCTCTCTTGTGGAGATCTATTCGATGTAATCTTCTTTTTGCGGTGTGTTTGTTGAGACCGATGAATTGTGGGTTTATGATCAAGTCTATCTATGAATAATATTTGAATCTTCTCTGAATTCTTTTATGTATGATTGGTTATCTTTGCAAGTCTCTTCGAATTATCAGTTTGGTTTGGCCTACTAGATTGATCTTTCTTGCAATGGGAGAAGTGCTTAGCTTTGGGCTCAATCTTGCGGTGTCCTTTCCCGGTGACAGTAAGGGCAGCAAGGCACGTATTGTATTGTTGCCATCGAGGATAACAAGATGGGGTTTTCTTCATATTGCATGAGTCTATCCCTCTACATCATGTCATCTTGCTTAAGGCGTTACTCTGTTTTTAACTTAATACTCTAGATGCATGATGGATAGCGGTCGATGAGTGGAGTAATAGTAGTAGATGCAGGCAGGAGTCGGTCTACTTGTCTCGGACGTGATGCCTATATACATGATCATACCTAGATATTCTCATAACTATGCTCAATTCTGTCAATTGCTCAACAGTAATTTGTTCACCCACCGTAGAATACTTATGCTCTTGAGAGAAGCCACTAGTGAAACCTATGGCCCCCGGGTCTATCTTTATCATATTAATCTCCTACTACTTAGTTATTTCCTTTGCTATTTACTTTGCCTTTATTTTACTTTGCATCTTTTATCATAAAAATACCAAAAAATATTATCTTAACATATCTATCAGATCTCACTCTCGTAAGTGGCCCTATAGGGATTGACAACCCCTATTTGTGTTGGTTGCGAGTATTTATTTGTTTTGTGCAGGTGCGAGGGACTCGCGCGTAGCCTCCTACTGGATTGATACCTTGGTTCTCAAAAACTGAGGGAAATACTAACGCTACTTTGCTGCATCATCCCTTCCTCTTCGGGGAAAACCAACGCAGTGCTCAAGAGGTAGCAGGCGGAAACTCATGCATGCCACATGCATATTCCCACCATCATATAGCGCAAACACACATATTTCTGTTCTTGCAAAGCACAACTTCTTACTCACCTATCTTGTCGTGAGAGAGGAATCAAGCACACAGTAGATGTCGACCGATGCCGCTATCTAGGGATCAAAAGTAGTGGACAAAGATGCATGGCTTACTTCTAAAATGGCTAGATCTAGTTGGAAGGAGATGCTCTACTAACTAGTGGAGAGGGAGGAAGAGCTACCTAGTGAGACAAAGGTAGGAGTTGATGGAAATATATCCTAGAGGCAATAATAAAATGGTTATTATTATATTTTCTTATTCATGATAAAGGTTTATTATTCATGCTAGAATTGTATTGATTGGAAACTTAAATACATGTGTGGATACATAAACAAATACTGTGTCCCTAGTGAGTCTATACTAGACTAGCTCATTGATGGCTAAGGTTTCCTAACCATGGACATGTGTTGTCACTTGATAACGGGATCACATCATTAGGAGAATGATGTGATGGACAAGACCCATCCATTAGCTTAGCATATGACCGTTCAGTTTATTGCTACTGCTTTCTTAATATCAAATACATATTTCTTCGACCATGAGATCATGCAACTCCTAGACACCGGAGGAATGCCTTGTGTGCTATTAAACGTCACAACGTAACTGGGTGATCATAAAGATGCTCCACAGGTATCTCTGAAGGTGTCTTTTGAGTTGGCATGGATCAAGATTGGGATTTGTCACTCCGTGTATCGGAGAGGTATCTCTGGGCCCTCTCGGTAATACACATCACAAGAAGCTTGCAAGCAAAGTGACTAAGGAGTTAGTTACAAGATGATGTATTACGGAACGAGTAAAGATAGTTGCCGATAACGAGATTGAACTAGGTATGAAGATACCGACGATCGAATCTCGGGCAAGTAACATACCGACAGACAAAGGGAATTACATATGTTGTCATAAAAGTTTGACCGATAAAGATCTTCGTAGAATATGTAGGAACCAATATGGGCATATAGGTCCCACTATTGGTTATTGATAGGAGAAGCGTCTCAGTCATGTCTACATCATTCTCGAACTCGTAGGGTCCGCACGCTTAACGTTCGTTGACGATATAATATTATATGAGTTATGTGAGTTGGTGACCGAATGTTGTACGGAGTCCCGTATGAGATCATGGATAGGACGAGGAGCTCCGGAATGGTCCGGAGGTAAAGATTGATATATAGGACGATACTATTTGGTCTCCGGAAAGGTTTCGGAATGCACTGGAGTTTTATAGGAGTACCGAAAAGGGTTCTGGGAGGCCATAGGGAGTTATTGGGCTTGTTCGGCCAACGAGGGAGAGCACACTAGCCCACATAGGGCTGGCACGCCCATCCTCATGGCAGGCGGCCCTAGGGAAGGAAAGGAAGGAGGGCTAGCCCCTCCTACCTTCCCCTCCACATGAGAGAAAGGAAAGAGGGGCGCCTCCCCTCCCGCCTTCTCCCCGAGCGCCAAGAAAGGAAGGGTGGCACACCTAGGGCAGGCCACTAGGGCTGGCCGCCAGCCCCTTTAGGGGTGCCCTAGGGCTGCCTCCCCTCCCCTCCACCAATATATATGAGAGGAGGGAGATGGGCAACACACACAACAATTCCTTAGCCGTGTGCGGCGCCCCTCTCCCTCTAGTTCATCCTCGATCATATTTTCGTAGTGCTCGACGAAGCCCTGCGGAGATAGTTGCATCACCACCATCACCACGCCGTCGTGCTACCGGAACTCATCTACTACTTCGTTCATCTTGCTGGATCAGGAAGGCGAGGACGTCATCGAGCTGAACGTGTGCTGAACACGGAGGTGTCATACGTTCGGTACTTGATCGGGCGGATCATGAAGGTGTACGACTACATCAACCGCTTTGATAAATGCTTTTGCTTAACGGTCTACGAGGGTACGTAGACACACTCTCCCCTCTCGTAGCTATGCATATCCATGGATAGATCTTGCGCGTGCGTAGAATTTTTTTGTTTTCTTTGCAACGTTCCCCAACAGGAGTGGGGAAAGGGAAGGAGGGAGAGACAAATAAGGTGAGGACGAAGCTAGCTAGAAAGAGAGGTCATTAATGGAGGAGTTGGTGGATGGGGGCATTAATGGGGAGAGAAGAGAGGTAGGAGAAGGAAGAACTAAGTGAGGGAGGTAGAGGAGGGAGAGGGGAAAGGGGGAGGGGGAGAGGGAGAGATGGTGTGGAAAAGGTGGCCGCTACACGTAATAGTAGCGTGGGATTGCTAACAACGCTACTATTAATCTCCATAGTAGTAGCGCGTGTCGGTGGACCATCGCTGCTGCTAAGTGGGGCCCGCCTGTTGGCACCGCACGCACATAGCGGTAGCGGTGGCCGCGGACACGCGCTATTGCTACGACTATAGTAGTAGCACAGTTTTCCACCCACCGCTGCTAGTATGGGCAGCCCCCGTCTGTGGCGATGGGACCACTTAGCAGTAGCGTGGCATGCCCCACCCGTGCTACTACTACTTTGCTACATGTAGTGTGTTTCCTTGTACATCGCTACTACTAATTAGCAGTAGCGGCTCTTTCGTTCCCGCGCTACTGATAAGATTCTACTATAGGCTTTCCCCTAGTAGTGAACCATCGTCTGGGCATGTAGTAACAACTCTCCTGTTCACAGTTCAAAGAATCACACCTAGTTTGCTATTCTAGATTTACCAGACAAGGGCAATAGATTTTATAATCATTGGACAATAAGAGAAAGAGGGAGGCACTGAACACCAGCGAATTACTGGACGAAGAAGAAGCCTTGAGAAGCGCATGTAGAAGATTTGTTTCATAGTGCATCTACTTGATCAAGCACATTGATTATATAAATGATACAAACTCGTAGACATGTTTTGCGGTAGGAACCTTGTTTAAACATCCAAATGTTTGGTATTTTTTGTAATGATTCCTAATATATTGTATGGTCGCACAATGCCATTTTAAATCTAGCAACTACCAGGAGTGGGAAAGCCATGTCAGTTGGACAATTAATACTGAAGACCAAGTACAAGGATAGATGTAAAAAAATAGAGCTTCTAAAGGTGCGTTCATAGGAAAAAATGAAGGTTTGCCATTTATATTATCAAGCATTTTTAAATTATTATCTGTCTTGAAGTCATTTGGTAGAAAAACAAAAAGGCCTTTGTCATGTGAGGCAGAGCATGAAAAGAGAGTTGCAGTTACTAATGTCTCAGGAGCAGAATGCTCTCTGGATTTTGATGCTCACCTCGCAAGTCAGATTGTCTTGTATACAAAAGGTAAACATGACATATTGTCAAAGAATCACAACATCAACTACACCAATACAATATATTGGAAAATACAATTACTATATGTCACCCAAGAACAAATTTACAAAATTGAACAAAGTCTTACATGTTGCTTCTGTTGCATATAGGTTGTCAGCCAAATGAGAAACGTGAGTTATGTCTACGAGCACACCAAGCAGAGGAAGCAGAGCCATCCTTGATGAACTGCTCTGCACACTAGCTTGCAATGCAAAACGAAGGTAAACAACGTAGCCATTTTTTTAAATCTACATCTTTGAATAATATTAAGTCAAGTGATATGCAGATCATTTGCCATATGACAGGAAGTCACCATTTGAGTTCGACACATCAAACATCAGTCTAGATACTAAGCTCCCAGGAATTGAACGTCCTGGTGCGACGGGGCTGTGGTCAACGCTCCTGGGCCCATGAGTAATTGGTCGATTCGTTGGGTCAAGGCTTGTGTGTTGGCTCGATGGGCCGAGTCAGTTGGTTGCCTGGTCGATGAGAAGGGCATTGCCCTAGCGGTCACCTATTTTGAGCCTAGCCTCATCCTGGCCCCTCCGCTCCCCTTCTTGATGCTTCCCTTCGCCTCCCTGCTGACCCACAAGTATAGGGGATCTATCGTAGTCCTTTCGATAAGTAAGAGTGTCGAACCCAACGAGGAGCAGAAGGAAATGATAAGCAGTTTTCAGTAAGGTATTCTCTACAAGTACTGAAATTATTGGTAACAGATAGTTTTTTTTTGAATATTTACTGTAGAGCAAAGCTCCACAGCCCTTTATTGAATAAAGAAGTAGCAACTGTACAAGCTAGAGAAGAAAGCAAGAAATAAAAGGAAGAAAAGACAGAATCTAACTACCTACCTACCTATAGCTAAGTGAGGGAGTTAATCCAAGCATACAACTTTTCTCTAATATTTACTCTCATTCTATGAGCTAGAAGAGTAAGATCATGTACAAAATTACATCTCCAAGCAGCAAAAGTTGCATTTTCTCCTCTGAAAGTCCTGCCATTCCTGAGGATCCATATATTCCAAGCTGCAGTGAGCATAACTTCAAAGAAGAAGGGATGCTTAAACCTTGATCTTGCATGCTGAATACATTGCTGAATTTCAGATCCCCTGGACCAGTCAATGGAAACATAATTCCATACTCTGCGACTGAAGTTACAGTTAAAAAACAAGTGCAACCTATCCTCATAGACTAGCTCATTGCAGATAACACAGAGATTGTCATCCATAGGTGATCTCCAGTGCCTACAAATTAATAAGTCCTTGGTATTGAGTCTATCAAAAAACAACAACCAACCAAAGACTTTGATCTTCAAGGTGCACTTGCTATCCCACAACCACTTACATGGCAATATGGTTGGCAAATGAGAATGCATAAGAGTGTAAAAACTCTAGGCAGAATATTCACCAGATTTTCCAGGCCATAGCCAAACATCTGGCAGAGTGATGTCTCTATGTAAGTCCAGTATCCAAGCTTCCAAAACTTGCAGCTCCAGAGCAGCCTCATGTGACAAAGGCAAGAAGAACATTGAGTATAGGTCCTGAGAGATGAGGAATTCATTCACAGAGAGTTTGTCATTAATAACAACGGAGAAAAGCCTAGGTAACCTCCAACATAGAGGTCTTGAAGAGCCACCAATTACCCAAGCATCAGACCAGAAAAGGGCAAAGTCTCCCCTGTTGATGTGAACTGTTGAGATTGCAGTATATGCATCAGAGAGCTTGAGTATACCCCTCCACCAAAATGACCCAACTGGGACTGTAGCATGTGGAACTCCATCATCATAGTAGCTATTCCAGATTAATGTAACCCATGGGATGTCTGCCTTATTGAAGAATTTGTGAAGATGCTTCAGTAGGAGGCCCTTATTTTGGAGATGCAAGTTAATCACTCCAAGTCCTCCTTTGTCCTTAGGCCTACAGACCAAATCCCATGCAGCCAGAGATTGCTTTGGTGCATCACTATTTCCTGTCCACAAACACTACCTGAAGATCCTGTCAAGTTGCTTAATGATACCAGTTGGGAGCTGTAGACTGCAGAGGAAATATATGGGCATGGAAGTCAAAATTGAGGTTAATAGCTGCAACCTGGAGCCTTGGTTTAGCATGGAGGAACTAGCTGTCAGTCTCCTCTCCAAGGCATCAACTAAAGGCATAAAATCCACAATTCTGGGCCTAGTAGTATCAAGTGGCAGACCCAGATAAGTAAACGGCAGTTGTCCAAGTTTACATCCAAGCAAGGCAGCTAGCCTGGCAGCTTCCACATCATCAATATTTAAAGGAATCATGGAGGACTTTGCAAAGTTAACTCAAAGCCCAGTGGACTGTTGAAAAGTCAGCAACATATTTTTGAGAGCCACCAACTCCTCATCTTTGGCACTAAAAAAGATGACAATGTCATCAGCATACTGGATTATAGGGAAATCCTGGTCATGTGAAGGAATTGGGAGAGTTAGGGTTCCATGCGAGAACATCTGGTTGACCACTGACTGTAGGAGATCGGCAGCAATTACAAATAGTAGAGGTGACAGAGGATCACCCTGTCTGACACCACACTTGCACTGAAACTGCTTGCCTGGTATGCCATTAAGCAAAACAGAGGAAGATCCTGTAGATAGAATTTCTTTGACCCAGCTTATCCATTTGTCATCGAACCCCTTGTGTTTAAGCATCTGCAACACAACCTCATGCTCCACAGTGTCAAATGCTTTTGCAAAATCTAACCTGAGAATTATGATGGGTCTCTTTGACTGTTTGCACTGGTGGATGTATTCAAAGGCCCAAGCTAAGCAGTCCTGGATTGATCTACTCTTCAAGAACCCATATTGATTTTTATGGATACAACGAAGGATCACCTTTTGCAGCCTGTTTGCTAACAACTTAGTAAGAAATTTCAAGCAAGTGTTAGTCAAAGAAATAGGCCGAAAATCATCTGGCCCCTCAGGAGAGAGCATCTTGGGTATGAGAGTAATGAGAGAGCCATTAATATTCTCAAGAGATAATTTTCCTTCATAGAAGTCCTTGATAAGACGTCGAAAATCCTGCTCAATTATCGACTAGCAGCGTTTAACAAACAGGCCATTGAATCCATCTGGGCCAGGTGCTGTATCAGGGGGCAACTCTTTCAGAACCTTCCTTATTTCATCATCAGAGAAAGGTTGAGACAGTTCCTCCAGACCCTGGATGGGCTGGATGAGATTTGCTAGGTCAAAGCCCATAGATATCCCTTGGGCCTGGCCCATTCTGTTTTTGAAAGAAGCCCACAGGATTCCCGCCATTTGTTCATGGTCCGAAACCGGATCAACCATTCCCGCAGTTTTCGAGCTGGCTATAGAGTTCCTTCGCATGCGTTTCGATGCCATAGCATGGAAGAATTTCGAATTCTCTTCACCCACCTTAATGTATCTAATGGTGCACCTCTGTTTCCAATAGATATAATGAAGCTTCAGCAAACGCTCATAATGCAGCTTGACTATTTTCCTAAAATTAAACTCTGTTCTAAACAGAGGTCTAACCTCCTCCAACTGATCGAAAAAGATGATAACCTTGTTGCAGTCCATCGTGAGCTTCTTGAGGTAAGATAGTTTTGTGATAAGGTAATTTGTAACGGGTAACAAGTAATAAAAATAAATAAGGTACAACAAGATGGCCCAATCCTTTTTGTAGCAAAGTATAGGCCTGGACAAACTCTTATATAAAGGAAAGCGCTCTCGAGGACACATGAGAATTATCGTCAAGCTAGTTTTCATCACGCTCATGTGATTCGCGTTCGGTACTTTGATATGTGGGTGGACCGGTGCTTGGGTACTGCCCTTACTTGGACAAGCATCCCACTTATTATTAACCCCTCTTGCAAGCATCCGCAACTACAAAAGAAGTATTAATGCAAACCTAACCATATCATGAAACATATGGATCCAAACCAGCCCCTTACGAAGCAACACATAAACTAGGGTTTAAGCTTCTGTCACTCTAGCAACCCATCATCTACTTATTACTTTCCAATGCCTTCCCCTAGGCCCAAACAATGGTGAAGTGTCATGTAGTCGATGTTCACATGACACCACTAGAGGAGAGACAACATACATCTCATCAAAATATCGAACGAATACCAAATTCACGTGACTACTTATAGCAAGACTTCTCCTATGTCCCCAGGAACAAACGTAACTACTCACAAATCATATTCATGTTCATAATAAAAGGGGTATTAATATGCATAAAGGATCTGAACATATGATCTTCCACCAAGTAAACCAACTAGCATCAACTACAAGGAGTAATCAACACTACTAGCAACCCACAGGTACTAATATGAGGTTTTGAGACAAAGATTGGATACAAGAGATGAACTAGGGTTTGAGATGACATGGTGCTGGTGAAGATGTTGATGGAGATTCACCCCCTCCCGATGAGAGGATCGATGGTGATGACGATGGTGATGATTTCCCCCTTCCTAAGGGATGCTTCCCCGGCAAAACAGCTCCGCCGGAGCCCTAGATTGGTTCCGCCAAGGTTCCGCCTCGTGGCGGCGATGTTTCGTCCCGAAAGCTTGCTTATGAATTTTTCCAGGGCGAAAGACTTCATACAACCAAAGATGGGCACCGGAGGCCTGCCAGGGGCGCGCCCAGGGGGTAGGGCGCGTCCCCCACCCTCGTGGATGGTGGGTGGCCCCCTCTGGTGCTTCCTTCGCCCAATATTTTTTATATGTTTTAAAAATGACTCACGCGGAGTTTCAGGACTTTTGGAGTTGTGCAGAATAGGTCTATAATATTTGCTCCTTTTCTAGCCCGGAATTTCAGCTGCCGGCATTCTCCCTCTTCATGCAAACCTTATAAAATAAGAGAGAATAGGCATAAGTATTGTGACATAATGTGTAATAACAGCCCATAATGCAATAAATATCAATATAAAAGCATGATGCAAAATGGACGTATCACTCCCCTTCCTCTGCTCCTCTCTGTTGCGCACGGTGACTAGACGGCCGGACGGGCTCCGCCTCCTTCACCCAACATAGCGACAAGGAAGAGGGCTTGCATGTACAGGAGGAGCGGCGCCATCGCCGTCGATGGCTGCCACGGTGTTGTCCACGCCGTCCTTTCTCCATTGGTAACCCCACCCTACGTCTCATGCATTATTCTTTCTATTGATCTCGCGTCACGGATGTACCCCCTTTGCACCGGTGTCCTGGTCACCATCGTTCTTGCGTTGAGGAGGCAGCATGTACACTCAACCCCAGTTTTTTCTCTCACTCTCTCAGTTCATTGCCCTTCTTCCTGCAGCTCACTACATGGGGAAATCTGAGCCGTTGACACGGCATGAATGGTTGGTTTCACGCCCACTGGCTGCATGGTGAGATAGCGCTGCCGCTCTTGAACTTGTCGTGCATGTTTCAGAGTCCTGTGTCATTGTGTGCTAACAAAGATACTTTTGCTGCATGGATTTTGTGGCTGCATGTTTCAGAGTTCTATAGAGAAAATAAGATGAGGCATGTATTTCAATTTTCAAGGAGAAAGAATGCAACTGTTGCCTTTATCCAAAGCACAAAATATGTCCAATTCTTTCCGATTGTGTGTGTGTATATGTTGTTGCAGATTTATTTGATGGAGTGTGGTAATGTAAGGTGCTTATACAATGCTTTTGTGATGCAGTACCAGCCAAAACAAGTTGATTTGTTTGAAATGTAAATGTTATTTGCAATAGAATTTTTCAGCGGAGAAGGCTATTGTGAGTTGGTGTTAGGATACGGGTTCAAATGATTTTTTGGTTTATCCTTATTAGTATTCAACCTGTGATTCACTCCAATATTTAGGTATGCATGCTAAGTTTTGAAAATTTTGTTTTGAATGAAATTATAGTTTTGTTGGCTATAGGAAGAGCAAAGTGTGCATCTTTTCTTTTTGGTTTCACTATTTTTTTTTCCAAAGCTGTTATATTGCAATGTGCTCTATTCTTGGTCGACTATTTTCACACATATATTCATAATACAACAATTTCTCATTTAACTGTCCACTTAACAATTTTACAGCTTGGGGCAGACAAGTGATGATTCAGCTGAAGGCACTCTCCAATACTCTTTTATGGTCTTCCTTTTTTTTCTGCGCATTGAAGGGATCCTTACAAGGGTGACATTCCAAAAATGCAGTACCAAGTGAGCACACGTTTTTATTTCAGTCTCACTTTGTCCTCCATGAGATCTGGTTTAATTGCAGGATGTTGACCAAGTGGGGATGACGAACCATTATGATGAGGGCAAGGTTCCAATGGGGCCAATGTTGGTTTCTCGAGTTCTGATTTAATCGAGCTGTTCAACAAGAATTGCAACTTTTAAATAAATTTGATTCTAGTAGCCATGATTATCTATGAGATTTGGTACCTGAAATAGAAGATGAAAATGAATGAGTGTGAATTGGTCTCAAGATTCGCTCCTGTATGGTGTTCTTGCAATATTTGTTTCTTGCTAAAATATAATTTGTTGCGCTACCATATAGGAGAAATTCAGAAAATTCTTGCGTCGGTTAATATGGTTTTGACGTGTGTTTGGAAATAAACCATGTATTCCTAATTAAACCATTTAATGTGTGATCAACTTTACCTCTCAGTTTCCATTGATCTGCATTTATCTACCCCATTTTCATAACAAACATTTACTTTCCATTTGGTTTGTATCTTTGGGATTCCTTTTCATCACCTAATACATTGTGTTTCTCAGTCAGCATTACTTCATTTGCTATTCTAAGCGATTGGAATGAATGCCTTAATTTATGTTCTATTGTCATGTGAGGGAATTATTAGCCATAGGCATATCATGGTTCATATTTCTTTTGCAAGCAACTAAATGTTCGTACATGATTATTTGTTTTAATCATTATACTTGTTGATGGTCCTTATCTCCTGTGTAGGTACTAATTGCGGCAACATAATTCTTTGTTTCACTTGTCGTTGCCGAACGATCGAATGAGAGAGAGGAACGACATTTGGCATCAGAGCCTGGTGTTTGATCCTGCTCCGGTGGCCGGCGGTGTTTGATCCATGGTGGCACACATGTCGGGCGACGAGTCGGACGGGAAGAACAAGAGCGGGACAAAGTCGCCGTCGAAGACGCCTTCATCCAAGGCGCCGCTCGCGCGCCTCACCGGCAGCGGCAACGGCGAGTACCGGGTGGTGGAGCGCGTCGTGCGAGAGGAGTGGGGGGCGTCCATGATGCTCACGCGCACGAACTATCAAGAGTGGGCACTCGTGATGCAAGTCAAGCTGCAAGTCGCCCGCGTCTGGTCCGCGGTGACCGACGACACCGCTGACGAGAACGACGACCGGCGCGCGCTGCAGATCATTCTCACCGGCGTTCCGCCAGAGATGTTGCGTGTGCTGGCCGCGAAGGACACGGCGAAGACGACGTGGGAGACCATCAAGATGATGCGGATGGGGAGTGAGCGCGCCCGTGAAGCCAAGGCGTAGGTGCGCCGGCGGGAGTTCGAGGATCTCCGTTTCAGAGATGGGGAGTCCGTCGAGGACTTCGGGCTGCGGCTCGCCGCCCTTGTCGCCGATCTGGAGCTGTACGGCGACCCCGTCACCGAGCACAAGGCAGTCCAGAAATTTCTCCGAGTGGTGCCGCGTCGGTACCGCCCAATGGCCATGGCGATCGAGTCCTTGCTTGATCTGAAAACCATATCCATCGAGGAGCTTGTTGGCCGCTTCTCTGCATGTGAGGATCACTACGACCTTGACGACGGCGCGCATACCGCCGGGCGCCTCCTGCTCACTCAAGAGGAGTGGCTGGCCCGGGAGAAGCTGGGCGGCGGCGGCGGTTCATCGTCCGATAGCGTCGGCGGCAAGAACAAGTCGCCGGGCAAGCCCAAACCTCACGGCGGCGGCGGTGGCAGACCTGCGCCGGGCAGCGGCGGCATGGGAGGATCCGGCAGCTCAGGCGGCAAGACGAAAGGCAAATGCCATTATTGCGGCAAGGTCGGACACTGGAAAAAGGACTATTTGTCATGGCTGGAGAAGCAAAAGGAACAAGGGAAGAAGGAACAATCTAACTGAAGGAAATATGCCCTAGAGGCAATAATAAAGTTATTATTTATTTCCTTATATCATGATAAAAGTTTATTATTCATGATAGAATTGTATTAACCGGAAACATAATACATGTGTGAATACATAGACAAACAGAGTGTCACTAGTATGCCTCTACTTGACTAGCTCGTTAATCAAAGATGGTTATGTTTCCTAACCATGGACAAAGAGTTGTCATTTGATTAATGGGATCACATCATTAGTTGAATGATCTGATTGACATGACCCATTCCATTACCTTAGCACCCGATCGTTTAGTATGTTGCTATTGCTTTCTTCATGACTTATACATGTTCCTATGACTATGAGATTATGCAACTCCCGTTTGCCGAAGGAACACTTTGTGTGCTACCAAACGTCACAACGTAACTGGGTGATTATAAAGGAGCTCTACAGGTGTCTCCAAAGGTACATGTTGGGTTGGCGTATTTCGAGATTAGGATTTGTCACTCCGATTGTCGGAGAGGTATCTCTGGGCCCTCTCGGTAATGCACATCACTGAAGCCTTGCAAGCATTGCAACTAATGAGTTAGTTGCGGGATGATGTATTACGGAACGAGTAAAGAGACTTGCCGGTAACGAGATTGAACTAGGTATTGGATACCGACGATTGAATCTCGGGAAAGTAACATACCGATGACAAAGGGAACAACGTATGTTGTTATGCGGTCTGACCGATAAAAGATCTTCGTAGAATATGTAGGAGCCAATATGAGCATCCAGGTTCCGCTATTGGTTATTGACCGGAGACGTGTCTCGGTCATGTCTACATTGTTCTCGAACCCGTAGGGTCCGCACGCTTAAGGTTAAGATGACAGTTATATTATGAGTTTATGCATTTTGATGTACCGAAGTTTGTTCGGAGTCCCGTATGTGATCACGGACATGACGAGGAGTCTCGA
This sequence comes from Triticum aestivum, assembly GCF_018294505.1. Taxonomy (NCBI): domain Eukaryota; kingdom Viridiplantae; phylum Streptophyta; class Magnoliopsida; order Poales; family Poaceae; genus Triticum; species Triticum aestivum. The sequence continues at coordinate 45,724,267 of NC_057803.1, forward strand.
AATGGTCGAGACATAAAGATTGATATATTGGAAGCCTATATTTGGATATCGGAAGCATTCCGGGTGAAATCGGGATTTTACCGGATTACCGGGAGGTTACCGGAACCCCCCGGGAGGTATATGGGCCTTAGTGGGCCTTAGTGGGAGATATGAGAGGTGGTCAGGGATGGGCCGCGCGCCCCTCCCCCCCTTAGTCTGAATAGGACAAGGAGAGAGGGGGCCGGCGCCCCCCTTCCTTCTCTCTCTCTTTCCCCCCTTCACGAATCCTATTCCAACTAGGAAAGGGGGGGGGGGAGTCCTACTCCCGGAGGGAGTAGGACTCCTCCTAGCGCGCCCTATGATGGCCACCCGGCCCCCTCCTTTGAGGCTTTTTATACGGAGACAAGGGGCACCCCTAGAGACACAAGTTGATCCACGTGATCATATTCTTAGCCGTGTGCGGTGCCCCCTTCCACCATAGTCCTCGATAATATTGTAGCGGTGCTTAGGCGAAGCCCTGCGACGGTAGTACATCAAGACCGTCACCACGCCATCGTGCTGACGGAACTCTTCCCCGACACTTTGCCGGATCGGAGTCCGGGGATCGTCATCGAGCTGAACGTGTGCTAGAACTCAGAGGTGCCGTAGTTTCGGTGCTTGATTGGTCGGGCCGTGGAGACGTACGACTACATCAACCAAGTTAACGCTTCTGTTGTCGATCTACAAGGGTACGTAGATCGCACTCTCCCCCTCTCGTTGCTATGCATCACCATGATCTTGCGTGTGCGTAGGAATTTTTTTGAAATTACTACGAAACCCAACAGTGGCATCCGAGCCTAGGTTTTATGTGTTGATGTTATATGCACGAGTAGAACACAAGTGAGTTGTGGGCGATATAAGTCATACTGCTTACCAGCATGTCATACTTTGGTTCGGCGGTATTGTTGGACGAAGCGGCCCGGACCGACATTACGCGTACGCTTACGCGAGACCGGTTCTCCCGACGTGCTTTGCACAAAGGTGGCTAGCGGGTGACAGTTTCTCCAACTTTAGTTGAACCGAGTGTGGCTACGCCCGGTCCTTGCGAAGGTTAAAACAGCACCAACTTGACAAACTATCGTTGTGGTTTTGATGCGTAGGTAAGATTGGTTCTTGCTTAAGCCCATAGCAGCCACGTAAAACTTGCAACAACAAAGTAGAGGACGTCTAACTTGTTTTTGCAGGGCATGTTGTGATGTGATATGGTCAAGACATGATGCTAAATTTTATTGTATGAGATGATCATGTTTTGTAACCGATTTATCGGCAACTGGCAGGAGCCATATGGTTGTCGCTTTATTGTATGCAATGCAATCGCGCTCTAATGCTTTACTTTATCACTAAGCGGTAGCGATAGTCGTGGAAGCATGAGATTGGCGAGACGATAATGATGCTACGATGGAGATCAAGGTGTCGCGCCGATGACGATGGTGATCACGACGGTGCTTCGAGGATGGAGATCACAAGCACAAGATGATGATGGCCATATCATATCACTTATATTGATTGCATGTGATGTTTATCTTTTATGCATTTTATCTTGCTTTGATTGACGGTAGCATTATAAGATGATCTCTCACTAATTATCAAGAAGTGTTCTCCCTGAGTATGCACCGTTGCGAAAGTTCTTCGTGCTGAGACACCACGTGATGATCGGGTGTGATAGGCTCTACGTTCAAATACAACGGGTGCAAAACAGTTGCACACGCAGAATACTCAGGTTATACTTGACGAGCCAAGCATATACAGATATGGCCTCGGAACACGGAGATCGAAATGTCGAGCGTGAATCATATAGTAGATATGATCAACATAGTGATGTTCACTAATGAAACTACTCCATCTCACATGATGATCGGACATGGTTTAGTTGACTTGGATCACGTAATCACTTAGAGGATTAGAGGGATGTCTATCTAAGTGGGAGTTCTTTAAGTAATATGATTAATTGAACCTAAATATATCATGAACTTAGTACCTGATAGTATCTTGCTTATGTATGTTTGATTGTAGATAGATGGCCCGTGCTGTTGTTCCGTTGAATTTTAATGCGTTCCTTGAGAAAGCAAAGTTGAAAGACAATGGTAGCAATTACACGGACTGGGTCCATAACTTGAGGATTATCCTCATTGCTACACAGAAGAATTACGTCCTGGAAGCACCGCTGGGTGCCAGGCCTGCTGCTGGAGCAACACCAGATGTTATGAACGTCTGGCAGAGCAAAGCTGATGACTACTCGATAGTTCAATGTGCCATGCTTTACGGCTTAGAACCGGGACTTCAACGACGTTTTGAACGTCATGGGGCATATGAGATGTTCCAGGAGTTGAAGTTAATATTTCAAGCAAATGCCTGGATTGAGAGATATGAAGTCTCCAATAAGTTCTATAGCTGCAAGATGGAGGAGAACAGTTCTGTCAGTGAGCATATACTCAAGATGTCTGGGTATTGTAATCACTTGATTCAACTGGGAGTTAATCTTCCGGATGATAGCGTCATTGACAGAATTCTCCAATCACTTCCACCAAGCTACAAGAGCTTCGTGATGAACTATAATATGCAAGGGATGAATAAGACTATTCCCGAGCTCTTCGCAATGCTGAAAGCTGCGGAGGTAGAAATCAAGAAGGAGCATCAAGTGTTGATGGTCAACAAGACCACTAGTTTCAAGAAAAAGGGCAAAGGGAAGAAGAAGGGGAATTTCAAGAAGAACAGCAAGCAAGTTGCTGCTCAAGAGAAGAAACCCAAGTCTGGACCTAAGCCTGAAACTGAGTGCTTCTACTGCAAGCAGACTGGTCACTGGAAGCGGAACTGCCCCAAGTATTTGGCGGATAAGAAGGATGGCAAGGTGAACAAAGGTATATGTGATATACATGTTATTGATGTGCACCTTACTAATGCTCGCAGTAGGACCTGGGTATTTGATACTGGTTCTGTTGCTAATATTTGCAACTCGAAACAGGGACTACGGATTAAGCGAAGATTGGCTAAGGACGAGGTGACGATGCGCGTGGGAAACGGTTCCAAAGTCGATGTGATCGCGGTCGGCGCGCTACCTCTACATCTACCTTCGTGATTAATATTAGACCTAAATAATTGTTATTTGGTGCCAGCGTTAAGCATGAACATTATATCTGGATCTTGTTTGATGCGAGATGGTTATTCATTTAAATCAAAGAATAATGGTTGTTCTATTTATATGAGTAATATCTTTTATGGTCATGCACCCTCGAAGAATGGTCTATTCTTATTGAATCTCGATAGTAGTGACACACATATTCATAATGTTGAAGCCAAAAGATGCAGAGTTGATAATGATAGTGCAACTTATTTGTGGCACTGCCGTTTAGGTCATATCGGTGTAAAGCGCATGAAGAAACTCCATACTGATGGACTTTTGGAACCACTTGATTATGAATCACTTGGTACTTGCGAACCGTGCCTCATGGGCAAGATGACTAAAACGCCGTTCTCCGGTACTATGGAGAGAGCAACAGATTTGTTGGAAATCATACATACAGATGTATGTGGTCCGATGAATATTGAGGCTCGTGGTGGATATCATTATTTTCTCACCTTCACAGATGACTTAAGCAGATATGGGTATATCTACTTAATGAAACATAAGTCTGAAACATTTGAAAAGTTCAAAGAATTTCAGAGTGAAGTTGAAAATCATCGTAACAAGAAAATAAAGTTTCTACGATCTGATCGTGGAGGAGAATATTTGAGTTACGAGTTTGGTGTACATTTGAAACAATGCGGAATAGTTTCGCAACTCACGCCACCCGGAACACCATAGCATAATGGCGTGTCCGAACGTCGTAATCGTACTTTACTAGATATGGTGCGATCTATGATGTCTCTTACTGATTTACCGCTATCATTTTGAGGTTATGCTTTGGAGACGGCCGCATTCACGTTAAATAGGGCACCATCAAAATCCGTTGAGACGACGCCTTATGAACTATGGTTTGGCAAGAAACCAAAGTTGTCGTTTCTGAAAGTTTGGGGCTGCGATGCTTATGTGAAAAAGCTTCAACCTGATAAGCTCGAACCCAAATCGGAGAAATATGTCTTCATAGGATATCCAAAGGAGACTATTGGATACACCTTCTATCACAGATCTGAAGGCAAGACTTTTGTTGCTAAGTTCGGAAACTTTCTGGAGAAGGAGTTTCTCTCGAAAGAAGTGAGTGGGAGGAAAGTAGAACTTGACGAGGTAACTGTACCTGCTCCCTTATTGGAAAGTAGTGCATCACAGAAAACTGTTTCTGTGACACCTACACCAATTAGTGAGGAAGCTAATGATAATGATCATGAAACTTCAGAACAAGATACTACTGAACCTCATAGATCAACCAGAGTGAGATCCGCGCCAGAGTGGTACGGTAATCCTGTTCTGGAAGTCATGCTACTAGATCATGATGAACCTACAAACTATGAAGAAGCGATGGTGAGCCCAGATTCCGCAAAATGGCTTGAAGCCATGAAATCTGAGATGGGATCCATGTATGAGAACAAAGTGTGGACTTTGGTTGACTTGCCCAATGATCGGCAAGCAATTGAGAATAAATGGATCTACAAGAAGAAGACTGACGCCGACGGTAATATTACTGTCTACAAAGCTTGACTTGTCGCAAAAGGGTTTCAGCAAGTTCAAGGGATTGACTATGATGAGACCTTCTCACCCGTAGCGATGCTTAAGTCTGTCCGAATCATGTTAGCAATTGCCGCATTTTATGATTATGAAATTTGGCAGATGGATGTCAAAACTGCATTCCTGAATGGATTTCTGGAAGAAGAGTTGTATATGATGCAACCAGAGGGTTTTGTCGATCCAAAGGGAGCTAACAAAGTGTGCAAGCTCCAGCAATCCATTTATGGACTGGTGCAAGCCTCTCGGAGTTGGAATAAACACTTTGATAGTGTGATCAAAGCATTTGGTTTTATGCAAACTTTCGGAGAAGCCTGTATTTACAAGAAAGTGAGTGGAAGCTCTGTAGCATTTCTGATATTATATGTGGATGACATATTACTGATTGGAAATGATATAGAATTTCTGGATAGCATAAAGGGATACTTGAATAAGAGTTTTTCAATGAAAGACCTTGGTAAAGCTGCTTACATATTAGGCATTAAGATCTATAGAGATAGATCAAGACGCTTAATTGGACTTTCACAAAGCACATACCTTGACAAAGTTTTGAAGAAGTTCAAAATGGACCAAGCAAAGAAAGGGTTCTTGCCTGTGTTACAAGGTGTGAAGTTGAGTCAGACTCAATGCCCGACCACTGCAGAAGATAGAGAGAAAATGAAAGATGTTCCCTATGCTTCAGCCATAGGCTCTATCATGTATGCAATGTTGTGTACCAGACCTGATGTGTGCCTTGCTATAAGTCTAGCAGGGAGGTACCAAAGTAATCCAGGAGTGGATCACTGGACAGCGGTCAAGAACATCCTGAAGTACCTTAAAAGGACTAAGGATATGTTTCTCGTATATGGAGGTGACAAAGAGCTCATCGTAAATGGTTACGTGGATGCAAGCTTTGACACTGATCCGGACGATTCTAAATCGCAAACCGGATACGTGTTTACATTAAACGGTGGAGCTGTCAGTTGGTGCAGTTCTAAACAAAGCGTCGTGGCGGGATCTACATGTGAAGCAGAGTACATAGCTGCTTCGGAAGCAGCAAACGAAGGAGTCTGGATGAAGGAATTCATATCCAATCTAGGTGTCATACCTAGTGCATCGGGTCTAATGAAAATCTTTTGTGACAATACTGGTGCAATTGCCTTGGCGAAGGAATCCAGATTTCACAAAAGAACCAAGCACATCAAAAGACGCTTCAATTCCATCCGAGATCTAGTCCAGGTGGGAGACATAGAGATTTGCAAGATACATACGGATCTGAATGTAGCAGACCCGTTGACTAAGCCTCTTCCACGAGCAAAACATGATCAGCACCAAGGCTCCATGGGTGTTAGAATCATTACAGTATAATCTAGATTATTGACTCTAGTGCAAGTGGGAGACTGAAGGAAATATGCCCTAGAGGCAATAATAAAGTTATTATTTATTTCCTTACATCATGATAAAAGTTTATTATTCATGCTAGAATTGTATTAACCGGAAACATAATACATGTGTGAATACATAGACAAACAGAGTGTCACTAGTATGCCTCTACTTGACTAGCTCGTTAATCAAAGATGGTTATGTTTCCTAACCATGGACAAAGAGTTGTCATTTGATTAACGGGATCACATCATTAGTTGAATGATCTGATAGCTTAGCACCCGATCGTTTAGTATGTTGCTATTGCTTTCTTCATGACTTATACATGTTCCTATGACTATGAGATTATGCAACTCCCGTTTGCCGAAGGAACACTTTGTGTGCTACCAAACGTCACAACGTAACTGGGTGATTATAAAGGAGCTCTACAGGTGTCTCCAAAGGTACATGTTGGGTTGGCGTATTTCGAGATTAGGATTTGTCACTCCGATTGTCGGAGAGGTATCTCTGGGCCCTCTCGGTAATGCACATCACTGAAGCCTTGCAAGCATTGCAACTAATGAGTTAGTTGTGGGATGATGTATTACGGAACGAGTAAAGAGACTTGCCGGTAACGAGATTGAACTAGGTATTGGATACCGACGATCGAATCTCGGGCAAGTAACATACCGATGACAAAGGGAACAACGTATGTTGTTATGCGGTCTGACCGATAAAAGATCTTCGTAGAATATGTAGGAGCCAATATGAGCATCCAGGTTCCGCTATTGGTTATTGACCGGAGACGTGTCTCGGTCATGTCTACATTGTTCTCGAACCCGTAGGGTCCGCACGCTTAAGGTTACGATGACAGTTATATTATGAGTTTATGCATTTTGATGTACCGAAGTTTGTTCAGAGTCCCGGATGTGATCACGGACATGACGAGGAGTCTCGAAATGGTCGAGACATAAAGATTGATATATTGGAAGCCTATATTTGGATATCGGAAGCGTTCCGGGTGAAATCGGGATTTTACCGGATTACCGGGAGGTTACCGGAACCCCCGGGAGGTATATGGGCCTTAGTGGGCCTTAGTGGGAGATAGGAGAGGTGGCCAGGGATGGGCCGCGCGCCCCTCCCCCCTTAGTCCGAATAGGACAAGGAGAGAGGGGGCCGGCGCCCCCTTCCTTCTCTCTCTCTTTCCCCCCTTCACGAATCCTATTCCAACTAGGAAAGGGGGGGAGTCCTACTCCCGGAGGGAGTAGGACTCCTCCTGGCGCGCCCTATGATGGACGGTCGGCCACCCTCCTTTGAGGCTTTATATACGGAGACAAGGGGCACCCCTAGAGACACAAGTTGATCCACGTGATCATATTCTTAGCCGTGTGCGGTGCCCCCTTCCACCATAGTCCTCGATAATATTGTAGCGGTGCTTAGGCGAAGCCCTGCGACGGTAGTACATCAAGATCGTCACCACGCCGTCGTGCCGAGGAACTCTTCCCCGACACTTTGCTGGATCGGAGTCCGGGGATCGTCATCGAGCTGAATGTGTGCTAGAACTCGGAGGTGCCGTAGTTTCGATGCTTGATCGGTCGGGCCGTGGAGACGTACGACTACATCAACCAAGTTAACGCTTCCGTTGTCGATCTACAAGGGTACGTAGATCACACTCTTCCCCTCTCGTTGCTATGCATCACCATGATCTTGCGTGTGCGTAGGAAATTTTTTGAATTTACTACGAAACCCAACACTAACCTCGTCCGCGAAGATCACGACGAACACGATCAGGGCCTGCTCATGGCCGTGGTCACCAACGTCTCTACACCTGAGCTAGTGGAGCCCCAAGCTGTGTTCTTGAATGAGGAAAAAGTAATTCCCGTGCCTTCATCCGATGGCCTTTGGTACTATGATACAGGGGCGTCCAGCCATATGACTGGGGAGAGGAACATGTTTTCCACACTTGATGAAGGTGTACACAGCACAGTGAAATTCGGAGACGGCTCTCTGGTGGCTATCAAGGACAGGGGCGCTGTTGTGTTTCGCTGCCAGAATGGTGATCAACGTGCTCTCTCTGAAGTCTATTTCATTCCCAGCTTACGCAGCAATATCATCTCAGTAGGGCAGTTGGATGAGGGTGGATGCAGGATAGGGATTGAAGATGGGATCATGACCATCCAAGATTCGGGCCGGCGCATCCTGGCTCGCGTCAAACGGACGGCGAGCAGATTGTACACGGGCGTACTGAGCATTGACTCCCCGGCCTGTCTCCTCACCAAGACTGAAGATGTCACCTGGCGCTGGCATGCTAGGATGGGACACCTGCACTTCAGAGCTTTGCGAGCCATGCCTTCGAAGGAAATGGTACGTGGGATGCCGGTCATTGACCGCGTCGAGGAGTATTGTGATGGTTGTGCATTGGGCAAACAACACCGTGCCCCTTTTCCTCAAGTGGCCGGATACAAAGCAGAGAAAGGCCTTGAGCTTGTTCATACAGACTTGTGTGGGCCAATCACACCAACCACACCAGGGGGCAGTAAGTATTTCTTGCTGATAGTTGACGATTACAGTCGATACATGTGGTTGGAGTTACTGAAATCCAAGGATGAAGCTCATCAGAAGTTCAAGAAAGTGCAGGCAATGGCTGAGAACGAGGGAAAATACAGGCTTCGCGCATTCCGGTCTGACCGAGGCGGTAGATACTGCGAGCAGCTAGGCATCAAACACTACACGACCACCCCGTACTTCCCTCAGCAAAACGGAGTGGTTGAACGCCGGAATCAGACCGTCGTTGAGATGGCGCGTTGCCTGCTCAAAAGCATGGCCGTGCCGTCGTATTTCTGGGCTGAAGCAGTAAAGACTGCGGTGTACCTGCTCAACAGAGCTCCCACACGCAGCTTGGACGGGGTGACGCCGTATAAGGCTTGGCACGGCCACAAGCCAAGTGTGCTGCACCTACCTGTGTTTGGGTGTGTGGCGCATGTCAAGAAGCTTGGCCCTGGAGTGACTAAGCTCTCAGATCGATCAACTCCAATGATCTTCGTTGGCTACGAGGAAGGAACCAAAGGCTATCGTGTGTACAATCCGGCTACACAAAAGGTACAAGTCACACATGATGTTTTATTTAAGGAGAGCAGGCCATGGACTTGGAATGCACAGGGCGCGGCCACGGCGCCCGCGCCGACGACGTTCACTGTGGTCTATGCAAATGACCATGGTGTGCACGAGCTGGACATGGGCTGCTCGCCTACGCCTGCACCGAGGAGCGCAGCACCACCACCCTCTACGCCACCATTGGGTTCGCCGCTGAACTCTGCCGACACGCCGGCCGCATCGGCGCCCCTCTCTCTCTCGTTCGATCGTTCGGCAACGACATCACTGACTGTCGCGGCTTGGTGTTTGCACGACACTATCCAAAATTATTATGTTTTTAGAAATTCCTATTTTATAAATAATTGCAGTCGGTTCGATTAAATATAATGATCTGTTGGTTTTAGTTTTTTTTTCCAACTTGCCTTTTTTCCATTAAATTTGCTATCTTCTACGAATTACTGTAGCTACTATTTTTCTGTCTCTGTTTTAGATTCAATTGCAAGCTCAAGGGATAGAAGATATGAGTATTGTTGTTCTGCATGCCAATTGAACTTTCTGTTTTGCTACCTGCGACTTGTTGGTGTTAATTCAGCTACAACTTATTAACAAATTCATTTATATGGCGTCGTTACTGGTGATGTGCCTTTGGTGAATGCTACTTGGTTGTTTGTTCCTGACCAGAATTTATTGCTGATGAGGCTCTTCCAAGAATGAACTGTTGCAACAGACTGATAGCTCCCCTTTCAGTTACTAAAAACTCTACTGACTACTGAGGCACTTATGGCCAGCCACCTCTTATTAACGAACATTATTGCTTGATCCATTTGTAGCTTTAAATTAATGATTGTTGCTTGCAAATAGTTTAGAGGTTGGTTAGACATTGTTTCTCTTTGCACTCGTATTTACAATATAATAAGGACATCGAGCTAATTGTCTATTTCGAGAGTGACACATCCTCAGTCTAGATTGCCACTTTATCTACAGTCTATTGTGTTTCAGTTGTAAAACAAAATCCGATATGCACTCAAAATTCAGCCTCGCACATCAAAATTCACCCAGTTGCTCTTGGTGCCTTTCTGTCCATTTTTTTAGAAAAGAGGCTTTGCTCACAACTGAAAAACGGCGCGACAAAGTGCGCGTCACCTTCTAGTAGACTCTAAGGTACTAGAATTCCGGAGATGGCTGCACACACAAAATGAAAACGATCTATCAGCGTATGTATTTTACCTAGAATTAGACATATTATACATAGCATGCATAATCAAGGAGTGAACTAATAATTAGGTTTTTTGTCTACAACATATGGTATGAGCATCATAGTCCAACAACAATACGTATACCTAGAATTTTTATGAAAACAAATTCCAAATTAGGTGCAATGTACTCGGTGTAATACCGTGACGCACTACTTAGATCATATATGTGCCGCGATGACCTAATATTCGGAGAATTTCAGAAACGGCCCAGACACTTCATGCCAAATAGTTGGTCGGTGCATAAGCAAACATCCCCGTCTTATCAATTCGAGTCAAACGCAAGTGAATCACAGTGGTACAACTAGGTTTTAAGTTTTTTTGTTCAACTCATATGGAATTCTGTTGGTTTTGTAACATCTAGCTCTAATTAAGGACAGACCAACCGATCTGAAGCAGTATGCGAATTTTTTTAGAAGCAAGTTATTCAAGTATGAAGTAGAATACTGCACACAGGTACTATCATTGGTACCAACATTTGTGAAAGACATCATTACATACTGTCAGTACCGCTTACTAACAACTTACATCCTCGCGCAGATAATAGTTCTAGTAGACCATTACAATATGAAATCACTGTACGTATGGGACACAGTGAACAAGGAAATCCATCTGTTGGACCCTAACAAAATTGGGGCTAATGAACATGATGTGAAGGCTATGCACTTTGGGACAATAATTGACTTACAATTTACAATGACAAAGTGCATTGAAACATTTTACCCAAGATGGAAATGGCCAAAAGAAACATGGTCTATCAAGATCAAGGAAAAGATATGCACCAGATGCACCAGGTATGCTGAACAAAGGTAAACATCGAAATTGCATTTTTCATATTTTTGGTATGTCTGTTGCTATAACAAGGATGTTCACAGGGAAAATTCAGCTTTGTATGTCATGTACTGTGCTCTGTACTACAATGGACACAGAGAACTAGCAACTCCACTTAACAATGTAAGCATGCTTGTAAAACTGCAACAATGAGCCATCTATTGTCGACCACGTTGATATGATACACAATGTTCGTACTCATGTGCTAACAGAAGTGGTTATTTTTGTGATGCAGGCTGCATTTCCAGTAATGAGAGGAAAAGATCTATGGGATATAATGTCAATGAAAGGCAACAACGCAAGGCTGACAGCGCAGTACGACCTAATTGTAGAAGACTATGCAATGTAGATAAGTTGATCCATAATATTAGTCGTGAACTTATGCGAAAACTCAATTATTGCTTTTGGGAGTGGATGCAATAGTATTGCCAAACATTATTAGAAGGCATTTGAAAACTATTGTACCAACACTTGTTTATATTCTGGATGCGAGTGTGTATAAATGTTTGACTCGCCATACCCATGTTCATAGATGTCGATCAAGCATTTGAAACTTTCTTCACACCTTCTACGTTTATGCATAACCACCATAATGGTCTCGATCTGTTCATGTCCAATATACAGATGAGACAACTTGACTAGTTGGGGAGGAACTACGTAGTATGCAATGTAGTTTTAGAGAGTAGTTTTACAGTGACATTTTCATACATACCATTCTAGAAGAAAGTGAAACCAAAATGCAATAACAGATAACTAAGACCACAGATTATAATGTGCATGCATACATTAATAGTCAACACTAATGGTAGCCATATAAATTGTTACATTTAAGAGATATGGAACGCGGCAAAAATCAGGTTGCCTATTCAATGGGAAAATGGAGTTAACCAAGGTTGAACTTCTAGAGTTTACAATTGGTATAATACAAAGCAATGTACCGAACAACACATTAAACTGGCATGTAATTAGCACACAGTGAGGATGTTAATCGCACATATGATATACAAAATCGATGCTGCACACACCAATGTCAGTAAAAAGATAACATCAACTTTTTCGCTACCATACTTAAGTAATATGTGAGCAGGACATCAACAACATACAAAATTTGAAAGGAAATCGATCTCATATTGGAACATCACACTTTCCGCGTAATGTGTGCTAGCAAAACGGAAGAGATCTGGAGGTGTAAAACTGCCCACATATGAGCCTCATTAATTTCAATATGTTTGTTGAGATGGTAGCACTAGTAGAAAAAGATCCATTAGTCTCAGTTTCAGAGGGCCTTTAGTCTCGGTTCTGGAATCGAGACTGAAGGGTCGTTACTAAAGGCCCCCCCTTATGAACCGGGAGTAAATGCCCTCCACGTGGCCGCTGTCTGGAGCTCCACCTTTAGTCCCGGGACTAAAGGAAATTTTACGAAAATTTTATTTTTTGAATTTTTTTCCTGATTTTCAAATTTCTGAATTATTTTACAATTTAATCTCTAATCACCCCTCATCACCGCTCAATTTAATCTCTAATCTCTAATCACCCCTCATCATTCCAAATCATCTAACTTCCTGGCCGGTCACCCATCCTCTCACTACTCCAGCCTGAGCACGCTTAACTTTCGAGTTCTATTCCTCCTCGTTTCCAAGTCTGCACTTGTTGTTTTACTGACAATAGTAAGATGTCAATCCTATTAACCCTCAGGAGTTTAGCTTGAGCATGAAGTCACACGTTTCACTGTTTGAGTTTGAAACTATTATTCTGAAAAAGAATAATTATTTAGTAACACTAATATTTCTTGAATAAGTAGTTTGACCATTGTTTGACCACAGTTTGACCAGATTTGACCAAAATTCAAAAATATGAAATAATTATTTAGTAACACTAATATTTTTGAACAATTATTTAGTAACACTAATACTTCTTGAATAAGTAGTTTGACCAGATTTAACCAAAATTCAAAAAAACTGAAATTTAAGCATATCTTTTTTCCTTTAAGAATTGGAGGATTCTAGAAATTTAGTATACGTTTTTTTCCGACATTGTATGCAAAAATTATAGCCGTTTTACTTCTTCATAACATTATTTTGCAAAACATGTCCAAATTTAATTTTTTTTAATTTTCCTAACTAGTAGATGTAGTATATAACTACATCTCGAAGGATTTTATTTTTTGAAGCTTTTATCATTCTTTTTGTTTTTTTCAAAACTGAAATGACGATACATGAGGAGGGGGAGGGGGGGTAGAGTTTGAGAAATGGACCCTTATCCCGGTTTGAGACACGAACCGGGACTAAAGGGTGCGATGCCCTTTAGTCCCGGTTCGTGTCTCAAACCGGGACTAAAGGGCCCATTTGAACTGGGACTAATGCCTTCAGCCGCTCGAACCAGAACTAATGCTCACATTAATTCCGGTTCGTAATGCAACCGAGACTAATATGTATATTGCGCTATAACCAAAGGCTTATTTTTTACTAGTGTAGATTACCTTGTTAACAAGGAAGCGGATCGAACTTGCCATTGAAAACTAGTAGTACACCGGCGGATTTGTAATCTATGCATCCAAGTAGACAGATAAATCTTAATCTCAATCTTGTAGAACCGTCGCACACTTCGATTTAGGTCACGGACTCACAGGGTTCAAATGAAACGTCAGCTAGTGGGCATATGGATGAAGCATGGCTCCAATGTGGGTCCTGCATGGTATTGCTACTATTTCGGACATGTACAGATGTACACATCGTTTGAGGTTATGTACTGCCCATCGAAATATGCACAGTTCATTTTGTTGACCGGGCAAACACTGCACGAATCTCCGACCAAGATCGTGTGATGTGAGTCTACCTGGTAGAAACCCGGACCATTAGAAAAACCAAAGTTTATAGAAAATAATATAAACATTTAGCAAAACAAATCTATATGATGTAAAACTAGATTCAATAATAAATATAATGATATTGATTTGTTACTGTATATGTTCATATTTTTGTTTACAAACTTTGTCAAAGTTTACAAAGATTGATTTTGACCAAAACTAATATGCCAGACTAAATAACAATAAAGGAAGTACTAGTATAATCGGACACACATATATGTACATGCACACACGCAGACCTACTCGGCCATGCACACAACAACCAAATCCAACTTTGACTAAATCCGTCGGTAGGCAACATTCTTTGACTTGTAGTGCAAGCTAGCACAACATGCAAGCCATGCAATTGACGTAATGTGCATGAATGAATCCGAGTATATATGGAACCATTTTGAAAAACACATTTCTAAATACTAAAAAAATCTAAAAAAAAGTTGCATGGGCATGTCTTCATGTTCTATGTGCGTGCATAAAGTTTTATGGAAAATAATTTCTTTGTGGCTTATGTAAGGAAGATACAAAATATGTCATGAAACACTATTTAGAAGCACTGAATTTTATATTTATTACGGTGACAAAATAAAAAGATATTTTTTCATAAAACTTTGTGATGTGTACACACATTTACGAACATGTATGTATGCTATTTTCTTTTGAATTTTTTGACACTTTAAAACGTGCTTAAAATGGATTTTTCGAAAAGTGGGTGCATATGCCCATGGTACGGGGGGTGCCCTCTCTGCAATCGACTCGATTTGCTCCGAGTGCAATCACAATACGGATAGCATAGCTAACTCGATCCAGAGCAACATCGAACTCCATCTGCTCGCGGTTTGCTTAAAGAATACGCATGCAGGGCTGATGGATATGGAATCCGGGTGGTGCGCGGTCAATACCCAACACGTAGCCTAGTCGATCATGCACGATCTATATATACAGAAATGTTTGCGTAGCTCTAGCTCAACCCTAGCTCCCTTCCCCCCTTCCTCGATCTCCTGCTTCCACCTCCGATCCATCGCCGAGCCCCGCATCAAGTCCACGCGAAGCAAAGCCCTAGTCCAGCTCGAGCGCCATGGTTGTCGGCAAGCGACCAGCTGCCGGCCACGGGACGGATCAAGAACCAGAAATCTCCTGCTGCAAGAGGAGGCTCGTCCGCATCGGCACCACCGCGGCCTTCGAGTTCGATGACACGCCCTGCCTCGGCGAGGGCAGCTTCGGCGCCGTCCTCAAGGCGCGCCACCGCGTCACGGGCAAGACCGTCGCCATCAAGGTCCTCCGCTCCAACGGCGATCTTGCCGCCGCCAACAAAGAGATGCAGGACGAGGCCGGCTTCCTCGAGGCTTGCACCCCGAACCCTTACGTCGTCGGCTCCCATGGCCTCTTCCGCGACCCTGAGACCTACAGCCTCTGCCTCGCCATGGACTACGTCGGGCCCAACCTCCACGCTTTCTTGTCCGAGAGGCCGCCGCTGCCGGAGGCCATAGTGAAAGGCTACATGTGGCAGCTCCTCACCGGCGCCAACAAGATGCACAGGCAACACATCCTCCACCGCGATATCAAGCCCCACAACGTCCTGGTCGAGGAAGGAGGAAAGATCCTCAAGTTGTGCGACCTCGGGCTGGCCATGTCCTTGAAGACCGCGAGGATGCCCTACGAGTTTGCCGGCACCGTGCCCTACATGGCGCCCGAGATGCTCGTGGGGAAGCCGGACTATGACGCGGGCGTCGACGTGTGGTCGCTGGGATGCGTCATGGCCGAGATGCTGACCGGCGAGAGGCTGTTCAAGGCCGACAAAAAGGACGACAGGACCGCCCAGCTCTCGGCTATCCTCCGCGTCCTCGGCTTCCCGGACGAGACGACGTGGCCGGAGTTCTTCGCGGCCGAGGTGCCGCGAGTGTTCTCCTACGCGCAGGCGCAGCAGCACAACACAAACACGCTGGGAAACCTCTTCCCCCGGGAGACCTTGTCGCACGACGGGTTCCAAGTCTTGAAGGGGCTTCTCGAGTGCAACCCAGCTAGGCGGCTCACGACGGCCGACGCGCTCCAGCTCCCGTGGTTCGCGCCCAAGCTCCACACCGACGACGACGTCTCAGAGTCGTTGCCGCCAACAAGGAGGAACGTTGTGCGGATCAAGATCGTTCCGGCGGGGACACTCAAGAAGAAGACTGTGCTGCGGATCAAGTTCACTCCGCCGGCGACACCCAAGAAGAACCTGCGGCAGCGGATCAAGGTCATCCCACTTGCGACGCCCGGAACGAAGAAGGACCTGCGGCAGCGGATCAAGATCATCCCACCGGCGACACCACAGATGAAGAACGTGCTCAGGATACCACTTGCGATGTGGAACAAGGCCATGTAGTGTAGCTAGCTAGTAGATGCTTGCTAGCATATGTGCTTCACGGTGCGAATCCAAGCATCGTGGTTTTGTCTTTCTGCTTACTTTTTGAAACCTTGTACTGCTAATTTGGAAAGGGCTTGTCATCGCCGCCCTTGTCCATCTAGCTATATGTAATTGCTTGGAGGTGATATCCCTCGCGAACTGAGCATGTTGTAAATCAGTCATGTTTAATACAGTATATATCATCATCATTGCCCTTCTACTTCTATATATGTTCTTTTGTTAATCTAGCGGAGTGGCCCTCACAAATTCGAGGGCATCATACTAAGTGCATCAAATGTGCTAAATTTTTATTTATATACCATTTAGATATTTTTACTCCTATTTGCCCTCTTCAGTGCATAATACTTGACATTTTGGACAGTGATACATTTCTGTAGGTGTATATACACCCTATATGAAAAACATAGTAACACAATAAAAATTCAAAACATTCTGAAAATATTTTTGAAATAAACTTGACCATCCATGGTACTTGTAAAAAAAATCCACAAAAAGAAAAAACATTGACTTCTTTTCAGAATAAACAAACATTTTGACCGAAATAACGTGAATAGTGACCTATAATAGTAAATAATTTTTTTTTGCCCTAAAGTCAACTCTAGTTTTTTATTCATGAAAATTTATATACTGGTGCAAATTATTCAAAAAAAAATCTAAACTTTTTGACTTTTTTTAGATTAGTAATTCGTTCCCCATATTAGGTGTCTATACACCTAGGAACCAAAGGGTATTTTCCGAGGTACATGCATACTCCATGCAATTAGCAATTCCCCAAAAAAGGAATAAAAAGTGTAACAACGAACAACGCTCCCACTAGAAGTGTACTTTACCACGGTCAAGGACAAATATAGAGTGTTGAAGCCCATGTTCACACACAAATGAAAATTAAATCTGAAAAAAGATTTAATTTTAAAAAACATTTAAAAATAATCTTTGAGATGCTTCTGGATATTCATGAAAAAAAACATTGTTAGTTTCATAGAAAAAAAAGGTTAGTGCTCTATTTAGGCAAATGTTTACATGTTACAATTATTATCTTTCCATTGGGTGAAAATTGACTGGCTTTACATGAATAGTATCAAGAAGAAAGAGGACTTGGCTATTTGGCCAATTTAGTTTGACCCAGGAGGTTATTTATAGCTACGATAAGTGCTTAATACTGACAAATTCGTGCAAGCGTTGAGGCTATAGTTCCATGGTACGAATGGAAAGAGCCAACAAAATTGTGGGTTGGCATGGGAAACTCATGTGACGAGGACGACCTTAACTTCTTCTATGCATCCACCACCATCATTGTGGGCAACGGAGATAAACCACCTTTCTAGGACTCCCCTTGGCTCCTCGCCCGCAAGCCTAGGGACATCGCCCCCTCATCGACGACGCGTCCATGAGGAAAACTTGGAAGGTGCGTGAGGCCGTCAAGGAAAAAGCTTGGATCTTCAAGATCAACCCAGCCACCATGGTGTCCGCCTGGCACATCAGTCAATTCTTCACCTCATGGATGCTTATTAATGATTTCCACCTTGACGGCCACATCGAGGATGACATCGTGTGGAAGCTTGCGGATAGTGGGCACTACTCGCGCGCAATTCTTAGGAAGAGTCATGTCATCTTTGGACTCCATGGTTTGGAAGGCTTGGGTGCCGCCGAAAGTCAATTTTTTTTTGCTTGGTTGACCATCCAAAACAGGATCTGGACGGTGGATAGATTGGCCAAGCGAGGTTGATCAAATTATGGTCTTTGTCCTGTTTACAAAAGGGTTCAGAGAACCGGAGGGCACTTGCACTGGTGGAAAAAGGGCCTTTGGTCGCGGTTCGCAACTGCCATTAGTCGCGGTTGCGCAACCGCGACCGAACGGGCGCGACTAAAGGCCCCACCCTTTAGTCGCGGTTGCTTAAGAACCGCGACTAAAGGCCCGTCCACGTGGGCGCCAGGCGGCCGTCGGGGCGGAGGACCTTTAGTCGCGGTTCTTCTGGCCAACCGCGACTAAAGGCCGCCGCAGGTTTAGGGTTTTAGCCCCCCCCCCCTAAACCTGTTTTCTGTTTAATTTGTATTGTTTTATTTCTTTTGTGCTTTATTTTAATTTTGAAGGAGTTTCACATATTCTACGGTACTACATACATGCATATGAATGTACAATTTCAAACAAATTTGAAATTAGAACCAAAAAGAATTCAAGAGGAATATACAGTATATATTCAATATCATCGGATGACCATATACAATTTTGAACAAGTTTCCATACATAATTTAATGCATATAAAGTTCTACGTCCTCGTAATGGTGTTCTCCTTTAGGATGGAGGACTTCCCTCCTGAACCATCCAGCTAGTTCCTCTTGAAGTGGTCGGAAGCGAGCTTCTGGACTAAGCATCATCCGGAGGTTATTCCTCTGAGCATTGGTATCATTCGGAACCTGCTCAGAGGTGTATCTCTGGATCATCTCACAGACATAGTATGCACATAGATTGGTCCCCGCTGGCTGAATATCCTCACCATTCTTAGCCTTTGCCCTTTTGAATTCTAGCTCTTTTTTGAATTCACCAACCTTTGTATCTACGAACCGTCTCCAAACCCTACGAGGCAAAGAAAATTAAATGAACAAGAGAGTTATTAGTTACTTGATATTAGGAAATGAACGAAATAGGCCGATCGATATAGAGCGCAAATGAATGAAAATAATTACTTCTGCAGCATTCTTCTCATGTCGACCCAAAGCTTTGGATCCTTATTCAGAGAGTCGTGGACGAGACATTCTGAGGTGTCAACTTTAATTACTAGCAGAATCCAGTGGAACCTGCGGACACGATACATGCACAGTACGTCATGCATAACTCATCGATTAGCCGGCCACATACCATGCATGGAGTAAACAAAAGAGAATGTGCTCAAGACAGAAACACTCACCCAAAATGGTAAGGAAATAGAATATCACTTTTGAGTTCCTGCTTTGTAAGAAACTGCCACAGGTCTGCCTCCATGTCGGCGGGGTGATGCTCCAACACATATCCATTAACGATGTGTGGGTCAATGAACCCAACATCATGGATGTTCCTTACTCTGCATTCCTTAATCTTCATTCTACATGTATAATAGCGGACACAACAATATAGTTAGGACATATATATAGTGCAGGCAATATGAACGAGATGGGGTAGAAATAAATCACTTACAGAACGTAGCAACTGATGATAGATTTGTCGAGCTCGCGCAGATTGAAAAGCTGGAACAATTCACTCAGATGAATTTGTACATAGTAATGTTTGAAGTGATGCTCATATCTAACTTCCGCATAAATATATTCTTTGGCGTTTTTATTTTTTATGTAACCCTTGTACCATTTCAGCAGACCTTTCATTTGTGGAGGTAGATCCTCTTCCTGCGCAGGCTCGACGAGAGGCCCATTCTTCACATATGTAATTACTACCTCCTTCACTGGCGCCTCATCAAGGCCTAACAGTTCACGAAGAGTAATACCTAAGTTGGCCGCTTGTTCTCTGGCACTCATTACAGTCAATCCATGTGCTGCCGCAGCTGCTATGATATCGGGGTCATCCGGACCGGCGACTTTCACTATAAGCGGGGCAATCGATTGTTTACTTTGTTCCCCAAGCTGGGCAACTCGTTTCCCGCTTTTTTTACTTTCTAATTCCGTTTTCTCGGCCTCCTCCAAGGCTTTGTTCTCTTGGTTCTCCGCCCGCTCTTTCTTCTCCTTCAACATGAGTGCCTGCCTACGAAGTTCACGTGCATAGTCGTCAGGCAGATTCTTCGCGGCTTGGGACGGTGTGCTCAAAAATGACTTAGCCCACTTCTTTTGCGCATCAGAAAATACTGGCTTGGGCTCGGGCTCTCTTTTCTTCTTGCAGTCCGCCTTCCATTTCTCATGATCAGCAGCCGCGGCCGCGGCAGTTTCCTCGGCACTACGTTCCCAAGGCCTTGTGGGGAGAGGCTTCAATGATGGCTCCGGTACCTTTGTGGTCTTAGGTACATAAGGGTCCGGGTTAATAATCCAGGACTGCTTCTGCTTCTTTGCCGGAGGTGGATTGGGGGGCGGCGTCTGATCACCCGCCGGACGAGGACTGGGGGGCGGTGTCTGATCACCCGCCGGACGTTGTGGACTGGGGGGCGTCGGCTGACGTGACGGAGGTGTAGGTGAACCGCCACCACCGTAGGGGGGTGGACTTGTTGTCCTTGGCGCCTCGCCTGGAAACTTGATAAACTTCTTTTGCCATAGAATGAAATGGCGCTTGACATCTCCAAGTCTTTTCTCCCCTTCAGGTGTAGCAATGTCAATCTCCAGGTCCTCAAACCCTTGGACTATGTCCTCCACCGTGACACGAGCATAGCCATCTTGAATGGGGTTGTTGTGGTGGAGTGCTCCAGGTAAACATGGTAAAGCACTGCCGATGGCTACCTTCATGGACATGTTCCCGATAGGATAATACAGATGACATTCTTTCATCTCCTTTATATCGTCCACGGGGTAGCGAGGAGGCTCCGGTGCAGTAATTTCGACCACCAGAGGCTCCGGTGTAGTAATTTCGACCACCAGAGGCTCCGGTGCAGTAATTTCGATCGTCGGTGCATCTGCACCAGCCGGTGGGGCCTCCGTGGAAGCCACACTGCTTCTCCGCTGCTGGCTTCTGAGATCCGCTGGATGATCTTCATGCTGCGCCCGAGCTGCATCTCGTTCGGCTACTAGTACACTCACGGTTTTCTTCATCACATCCATTTCCGATTCCAACCGCGCCACAACATCTGCTTCCCGATCCATCTTTCTCTTCCGGCTTCTGTAACCGTACGGGTCATCGTTCTGGGGGAACCCTATTTTCCACGGAATGTGCCCCATGCCTCGTACACGTCCTCCGTGTTCAGGATTCCCGAGGGCTTTTGTCAGCGCGTCGTTCTCTCTGTTGAACTTGATCTTCCCCTCTTGAGCATCCCTCATTGCGTCAATAAGGGCTTGGGTGGGTTTAATTATTTTGCCCCGGTAAACACACTCCCCTGTCTCCGGGTTCAGCGTTCCCCCATGCCCGTACCACCAGCTTTTGGCCCTTGGGTCCCATCCCTCCGTACCTGGACGGATTCCTCGCGCCCTCAGCTCGTTCTCCATCTTCTCCCACCTAGGCTCCCAAAGGCGATACCCTCCTGGCCCCATAATATGATTGTACTCCTTCTTAGCCGCATTTTCCTTATTTTTTTCAATATTTGAATGAACTGCTCCGATTTCTTTTGCTTCACAAATTCTGGCCAATCATGTTTCAGTTTCTCATATTGTCCTTTGAAATCCGGAGTCTTGTTCTGCTTGACAAAGTCATGGGCTAGATTTTGCTTGAATTTCTGGAATGCGTCGGCCATCTTATGAAGAGCGAACTGTTTGACTAGCCTCCTCCTCTCCTTGTTTTCCTCAATCTTGTTACCCTCCTCATCGAATTTGTTGTATTCCGGAGGTAGAACGAAATGTTCCATAAGCTTCTTGAAGCAATCTTTTTTTGTTCTCTTATCGACAAAAGTGAAACCAGCAATTCGTGCCTTCTTTGGCTTATTCCACTCCTGGACGGTGATCGAGACGTTGTCTCTAACAATGGCTCCGCATTGGTTGACAAACTTGGTGGCGTTCTTGCGGGGCTCCAGCGGCCTGCCGGTTGCACTGTCGACAACCTCGATGGTGCATGTTTCTCCTTGTTTCATCGTCTTGGTTGCGCCACGCTTTGACGACGTACTCGATTGTTTCGACGATCCGGCCGAGGGCTAAAATAAGAAAGAGAGTCGCGCGCGTTAGTCCACACATATTTATTCAAATCAGTTAGTTTGTATCACCAGAGGCTCAATGTATATATATGTAACCGTGGTAGATCTTCTAGATTGATTACCTTCTGAGAGATTGCATTGAGGAATGCACATAGCTTCACAATGGCTACTCGAACATTTTCCGGCAGGAGCCCCCTCAAAGCAATCGGAAGCAATTGCGTCATAATCACGTGGCAGTCGTGAGACTTCAGGTTTTGGAACTTTTTCTCCGCCATGTTTATTATTCCCTTTATATTGGACGAGAATCCAGACGGGACCTTCATACTGCTCAGGCATTCAAAAAAGATGACCTTCTCTTCTTTGGTCAGAGCGTAGCTGGCATGACCTTGAAACCATTCCGGATGCCGGTCATCAGGGTCTTTCAAACGTTGCTGGTCCTTCCGTGCTTCCTTTGTATCATTTGTCTTCCCATACACGCCCAAGAAGCTTAGGAGGTTCACGCAAATATTCTTCGTAACGTGCATCACGTCGATTGCAGAGCGGACTTCTAGGACTTTCCAATATTCTAGCTCCCAGAATATAGATTTCTTCTTCCACATGGCTGCGTGCCCGTCAGCTCCCTTCGAAACTGATTGTCCGCCAGGACCCTTTCCAAAGATGACTTTCAAATCCTTGACCATATCAAATACCTCAGCACCAGTGCGTTCCGCAGGCTTCGGCCGGTGATCTGCCTTGCCGTTGTAATGCTTGCCTTTCTTTCTTACTGGATGAATTTTCGGAAGAAATCGACGATGCCCAAGGTACACGTTCTTCTTACAATTTGGCAAATGTACACTTTCAGTCTCATGTAAGCAGTGCGTGTATGCATTGTATCCCTTATTTGACAGTCCCGAAAGGTTACTAAGAGCAGGCCAATCGTTGATGGTTACGAAAAGCAACGCTCGTAGGTTAAATTCCTCTTTTTTGTGCTCATCCCACACACGGACACCAGGTCTGCCCCACAGCTGTAAAAGTTCATCAACTAATGGCCTTAGGTACACATCGATGTCGTTGCCGGGTTGCTTCGGACCTTGGATGAGCACTGGCATCATAATGAACTTCCGCTTCATGCACAACCAAGGAGGAAGGTTGTAGATGCATAGAGTCACGGGCCAGGTGCTATGGCTGGAGCTCTGCTCGCCAAAAGGATTCATGCCATCTGTACTTAGACCAAATCTTATGTTCCTTGTGTCAGCTGCAAAATCTTTGAACTCTCTGTCGATCTTTCTCCATGGCATTCCATCTGCGGTGTGTCTCAACTCCCCGTCCGACTTACGGTCCTCTTTGTGCCATCGCAACAACTTGGCATGCTCTTTGTTCCTGAACAGACGTTTCAACCGTGGTATTATAGGAGCATACCACATCACCTTGGCGGGAACCCTCTTCCTGGGTTTCCCGCCCTCAACATCGTCACCAGGGTCATCGCCTCTGATCTTATAAGGCAATGCAGTGCATACCGGGCATTCATTCAAATTCTCGTATTCACCGCGGTAGAGGATGCAGTCGTTGATGCATGCATGTATCTTCAGAACCTCTAAACCTAGAGGGCAGACAACCTTCTTTGCTTCGTACGTACTGGCGGGCAACTCGTTATTCTTTGGAAACATATTCTTCAACATTTTCAGCAAGTTTTCAAATGCCGAGTCAGCTACACCTGCCTGTGCCTTCCATTTCAGCAAATCCAGTGTGCAGCCCAGCTTTTTCAGACCATCATCGCATCCAGGGTACAACGACTTTCTGTGATCCTCTAACATGCGATCCAAATTCTCCCTCTCCTTTTCAGTTTCGCAGCGTCTCCGTGCATCAGCAATGGTCCGACCAAGATCATCAACGGTCTCATCACGTGCCTCTTCTTCACCTTCACCTTCACCTTCCCCTTCACCTTCCCCTTCACCTTCAGCATCCTCCATGAAAGTATCACCGAAATGAGCAAGATAGCTTTCATTGATGAAATCATCCCCTTCTTCATCTTCTTCCATTATAACCCCTCTTTCTCCATGCTTGGTCCAACAATTATAGCTTGGCATGAAACCGTGCCGAAGCAGGTGCAGGTGAACTTCTCTTGAGGAAGAGTAACCCTTCTGATTCTTACAGTCAACACATGGACAGATAACAAAACCCTTCTGCTTGTTCGCATTAGCCACTACGAGGAAATCTTTCAAACCCGTAGTGAACTCGCGGGAGAGTCGGTTACCGTACATCCATTGCCGATTCATCTGCATTATTATAATATAAAATATATAATTAACCATCATGCATTTGTTAAAGTAACTAGCTATAAACAATAGAAATTAAACAATGAACAACACACATGCATATTTTATCAATGACACACATGCATGAAAGGTTCAAGTTGCTAACCGCGATCGAGGAGGAACCTCAAGTGTGGCTCCAACACTTCATATC